>NC_142707.1:66230022-66380666 GCF_055471065.1 Atractosteus spatula
AGGAGAAGCTCTGTGAATCGATGTCTGTCCATTAGAACCCGGTGTTGTTGAATATGTCAGCGACATATTCTCAAGCGTAACATCATCATATAACATGATCTAATAGTAACGTTTTACTTCTGTTAAATTATCCAATACAAAAATACGGAGATAACACTGAACGTAGCATGCCACACACAATGCTAATTAGCCTACATACAGTATTAAAAATATTCTGCATGGGCTAAAAGGAGAGACTTGATTCGCCAGTAAACCCTATATTTGCGCCTGGGGCTCTGGCGGATTGCGGTCATTTTCGCTAACACAGACCCTCGCGATGGGCGGTTTTCGCTGTGTGACACGGACAACTCGTTACGTCTCCGGGTTTACAGATCTGCTCTACTGTCAGGGCACCCCAAAAATCAACACCCCCATCTCCCAGCCAGTCCCACTTCGTTCAAAACCTGAGACAGTCTCGATAGCGCAGAAGCGACTTTTCACTTTAAATGCCCCCTTTACGCTTGTTTAAAATCAATTCGAAATAGTGGCCTAGCATAAAGGTATTTTATTTCTCAGTTATCATCATAGCACGTAGGAAAAGGCAGAAAGGGCCATTCACCTAAAACTATAGCTTTTTTATTACCACAAAGGACACTGACAAGAGAGGGAAAGCATTCTGTGATTTACTGTCGAAACGTTTATTACCTGCCAGGCGACGTGACTAGTAATTAAAAAAAAAACTATAAACGTTTTTTAGATGTACACCCACGTAGAAAGTGCATAAGAGATCAACTTTATAATTAAAAATACCTGTAAAACCAATACAGCTAAAATGTTTATTTGGCCTTCGTTTTTTAAAATGATTCTATTTTCAGTAATTACCAGGACAACAGGCAACGTTGCCGTTTCAAACTGCAATGCTGCGATCATCACTGTAGCAGCTTAGTGATTTCGGCTTCATCATTATTTCTGAACGCTAGAAGTCTGGCGACGAGTTCGGCGGCGCGTTACTGTCCTGTTGACTGAACCCGCTGCTTGAGAAAGCGGCTACACGGTGGAAACAGAGCCTTACACCTTCAGAGAGTCAATCCTGCTTCTCCGTATTTCTTCTGAGGTCATTTCTTTCAACAAGCGCCTTGCCAGTCATGTAATCGACTTCGTGGCAGTAGTAGTCTTCAAGGCACTTCAGCCGGTCTTGGTTGGTTTCACATCATGGGCCAGAGATGGTCAATAAAAATAACTCATTATCCCTTCGCACACATTCCTTTGTTGACTTTGTAAAATGTATTAACGGCCCTGTTCAGATACAAAATCACGCCCATAACTCCTGGCACTGGGGAACACAAAATTACTTTGTCGCATTCATCAGTCCTTCTAGAAATAGAAAGGTCAGAATTTACCAAAGAAGAAAAACAAGCCCACGTCATCAGACAACATTGCCCGGGAGAACATGTGAACTCCACACGGAAGGGTCCCCAGGCTGGAATTGATCCCAGGACCACAGAGATTGGAGACAGTGTCCATAGGACTGTCCCACCTCCTTTGAGTCAGATTAGTTTCAGTGCATATTGCACACAATCTTTACAACTAAAGCATCGTCAAATACGAACCCAAGTCTAAATAACATATACACACCTACAGTACAAGGAAGAAATGGACTACATTTTATTCCACGTTAAACTGGTTGAGGAGCAGTGGTGCTTCCATCGCGGCAATATAAATAGCTTCTTTTCACCATTAATTAATTGAACAAGACCTTTCACATTCGAACAGTAATCAATCATATCATTTATCACCGGAATCCTTGGAGTTCACATTAATTTCAATACAGTGCCGTCAAGGATAACTGGGTCATTGCAAAAGGATTCTGCACACCAGCTGCCTACAGTCCGGATCACAAAAGACAATTCCTTCAGGACCTTTAATTATGTCTTAAATTACAAATGATTTATACGATGAGTCGGAGAAAGGAGACTGATGCAAAATAATACACCTAGGAACAAAAATAAAATACACTACAAACACGACGCAGACATTTTTTGACCTAGAAAAAGAAAATCATCTTGCAGCAAGATGTCTCTTCTAGTGCAGCATCACACATACATCAATTTAGTCTCTGTTCAGTAGATTCGATACCTTCTTAGTCATCTATCATAATGTTGCACAGACTATACGCACACGACCATACAATACCTGCAACAATGCTTCACATTTGAGCAGCACAGGCAAGGGAGTCTAACCCCTTTTGCTAACCTCTTTTTTGCTTTTCCTAACCTCCAGAATTAGACAATCTTTATGAGCAATCTTTATGAGATATGAAAGAGCAACTCTCATGATGATCAGATCCACTCCCTGAGCAGTAAACTCTCTACAGAGAGAAGACAAGTATTGAAACAGTTATATAATGCGTATAAGGGCAGTGACAAGTGTATAATTGCACAGGCCCCCTGAATTCCAAATGCATCACCCATTTTGTAGCTATTTTTCTATTACGTTCAGTGCTAAATGCTTACATGGCTCATCGGTGAACATAACTTATAACAGTTCTGTTCCTGATTAGCCTTTGCACAGGCGGAGCTGAGCGTAAAGGTTTTGAACAACACACCGTGGCGTGTGAGAGTTAATCGGCTGCATCACAGGTTTTCTGCTTTTCTCAACTTTTCCCAAGTTAAAGAGGAAGTGCAGAAGGCTAAATGTGGGAACAGCCTGGTCCCCTTTCTGTCCCCTTCCCAGGTCATCACTGTCTGATCACCCGTCTTAAAAAGACTCCTTAATCGGGAAGCCAATCTGATCACTTAAACAAAGTGAAATATGCCGCTGGCTTACAAACGCTTATCCCTAGCAAAAAAAAAAAATGAAATCAGGACTGCAGGCCAACACGTCCACTTGACATTAAGGGGCGTTCATGGGATGCAAAGTGTTTCTTCCTTCTGGCAGCCCCCCCAGGACCCCCAGGGGTGACCGGCTCTCTCATTCGGAGTGAACACTAGCCGGGGCGTGCTGGAACTGAAAGGCTCACCAGCGGGAGACTCATCAAACAGCTTGAGTCGAGCTTTTCGGCAGCGCGGTTTCTCCGTGCCAGTCCGATCACTTCTTCCAACGGGTCTATCTGCTCCGTCAATAGAGCTCTCCTGAAGTAATGACCCAGGAACCCACGGACTGCTGTTTCAGTGAAGCCGGGAGCGCAGAGCAGTGAATAGAGGGATTTCTGTGAAACCGTGTTGACACAGCTTAACAGGGGGACCTTTCCGTGATTTTTTTTTGCAATTGGATTTCTTTTAGGTCACCCTAAGCTAAAGACGCTTTTACGTTTTGTGAAGGCAAAGATCTTGCAGAGGACTCATTTCGCAACTCGCTGCTGAAAGCCTACCGTAAGACACGCTAAGTTTCACGCCGCCTTGGGCACCGGTCCGAGCTCGGCACTGCAGGCGACTGCGCAGGTGCTGAACGGCGAAGACTCGAGCACGACTCGAACTCTCCTCCATCCCGCCGCGCTTGGGCCGGAGACATCCGGTTAAATCGGGAGAGCCCGATCCCAATCCAGCGGCCGGATTTCCATTCCAGCCGAGCCTCTTGCCTTAACTGAAGCCTCCATCGAATCAATAAGCTGCCCCAGTGGAACGCCTGCAGGTACCCTTTCAACTCAAGGGCTCGGCATTCGAGTTTAATTTCATTAAAAATTGTGCCATAGAAATGCAACAGAGAAAAAAATACAGTACTGCAAATACAACAGTTAAAAGGCTGCCTCCAGCAGGTTTAAAAACTGAAAATGGTCACACAGTGCAAATTAATCCTGTTAGTAAATTGACTACATATTCCACTGATAACCTGGAAGAAAAACCGACAGGTGTGAGTCTCCAGGACCAGGACTGGGAAACATTTTTATACCACATTAACATGTCCATTAAGTACTGTATAGGTGGAGCTACAAGTGAAGCGCACACTGCTGGTCCCTAACCCTGCTCTCTTCCATTCCTTCTCAAGGGAAAAGCCTCCCTGCAAAGATGACATCTTATGGTCCATAAACTCCATATTGACACTGATCGTACGGGGAAAAGGTTCAGCTTCATCTGCCGTTTTGCTATAAGACGTGAAGGTGTGGCAGGGACCCCCTGTACGTACTGCAGAGTCCCCGCGAAGTCCAGCACACGTGGATGGTGTGAGGGGCCCAAACAGGAACCGCCATTTTCTGCAAGTCCAAGGCCAGTGTCTGCCCAAGCAACAACAGATACAAATAACACATCTAAAAATACACATCACCTAGGCCTGTCCTAGTCTGTGTATATTTCAACTCTCACCAGCATCCCCGGGACACTTCAACTAAAGCAAAGAACGGTTTGCCAAAATCAGACAAATAAAACGCTTGCTAAGCACCTTGACACCAAAAAATCCTGTTATTCTAACAATCTGCCCTACACATTGACCAACTATGATCCAGCCCTTTTCAGATCCCACCATCCCATATGGAAGAAAGCAAGCCTAAATGAAAGCACATTGGGACCATAAAGCAATTTCATCCATTATTCGAAACCTTCAACAACCTAAGTGGAAACAGATTTTCAACTGTGTTTTCTCACCAGTAGACCTCGTGGCAGGTCTGGGAGACCAGGGAAAGACAACCCGTTATTTTCCTGCCTAGTTAGCAGGGATCATTTTTAAAAAGGAGCAGAAGCAGCAGCAGCAGAGCTATGAAGGTAGGGCCTGTGGTTGTGTAGACATTAGTCTACCTTTTCAGATAAAGGACTGGAAAACATGGGGCGGCGTGGTAACATGGAGGTGAGCTCTGTTTACTCACAGCAATTGTGTTTAGTGACCAAATGCAAGTTCAAATCAATTCAATTTATTTTATATAGCGCCTTTCACAACAAGGTTGCCCCAAGGCGCAACATCTGTATGGAGTTTGCATGTTCTCTCTTAGCGAAATTGTCTAAATTGTGTGTGTGTGTGTGTGTGTGTGTGTGTGTGTGTCGATTGGCTTCTCATCCAGGATGTGCTACACTCTTGCTTTGGGAATAGGCTCCAAGTTGCTGCGACTCTGAGCAGGAATAAGCAACTCTCCAATAATGGATGGGTTATAAAACACACTCTCAGCATTTATAATGAATTCTAGCACTTTGCAAGCTTGTTGGCAAGCACAGTGAGTTGGTAGTAAATGCCTACTGCTCCATTTGCCATTGCTAGAATATCTAATGAGAGACTCCGACAGCCAAAAGCCTACCTTTGAATCGCTAGATAACCTTTAAAAGCTCCTTATAAATTGTAAAGCATATTATTTAGGAAAGAATGAGTCTTCCAGGTTACGGTTTTTAGACCATACCATTTTTTTCTCCAGTTGCCTCTTCACATTTCTTAAAAGAGGTTAACATCTAAAAGCAAAACCTTTTGCCTGCACCTGTAGGACTTTGATCCATGCACTGTCAGCCCACTAGCCCTGCTCAGGGTCTCCGTGGCCCAGTAAAACAATCCTATGCAATTTTAACTGTTTCAAGGAGAGGACATTTCGACAGCTTTGCTCAGCTAGTACACACATAAAAAAAATCAGACTGTTACACAGCAGACCACATTATTCATGAATCTTTCATGCACAGTATGTTACATGTTACACAATGTGAAGTCACGATATCGTATCCATAAGCCCAACAGAAGGATTTCACCCCCGGTCGAAAGCTCTCCTATGTACGATTGGCACTTTCCGAACAAAAAATGAGACCAGGCCTGTGGTAAAACAGGACATGTCCTCTTTCCCAGGCCTAATTTAGGATTCAATTACAGTCCCCCTCAAAACCGTTGACTTTGCCATTAATTATTTTAAGATGAGCCTGACAGGAAAGCACCTCCCACAAACGTCGGCGTATGCCGAGCTGTAGAAGCCGCGACATTCTTTTCCTTGCTCTCTACGAAGGTCCGCAAAATGCCCCTTTCAGATCCGTGACATTTTCCCCCTTCACTCTTCTGCTCCGCTGGATCTCCTTTCTTCCAGCACGCTGCTAAGTCTCGCCACAATTCAGGCCGATCGCATGACTGGACTGGCTGTAAGTGCTCAGCAAACAGTCAACCCCAGTTTCGCTCAGGAGAGCGGAGTGTTTCTCTTTTCAGGCCTGCCTGTTGTCTCTTGCTCATTTTATATTAATGGATTTCCCACCTGTGGCTCACACACCGTCTTCCATTTAAACATCCAATATGTAAGCAGTCGTAAAGTATATGTGTCATGATACATTGATTATGCAGCTCATATAAGCAAGCTGTTTTACATAAGGCGTTTTGATACAGCAGACCTATAATTTACCACCACATAACATGTGGAACACCCCAGCAATCTAAACAGGAAATTATAGGAGGCAGATATGTAGGTGCCCACTTACAAATGATCTGCATCTCTACTGGACCAAAAACAGGGACTGCATTATCGTTTATTAACATGCTACTCACACCGTCTTGTAAGTCTCTTTTAAACAAGTTTACACATTACTAGCCTCCTTTAAAAGAAACATTTTCAGGAAACACATTTTTCCATATGTTTACATACACCAAGTGTTCCTAAGTACACAAGACATTCAGAATGTAGTCTTCCTTGTAAAAATACAATTGCCAAATACAGACCGCTACAATTAATAATCTATCCAGACAATATGCTCTTCCCTCATCTTTACAGCTCCATATTCCTTCTTCCACTCACTAATAAGCACATCTGAAATTATTATTTAAGATGTTAAACATGGGTCTCTTAATACTGCCCATCAGAACAGCTGTGACTAGGTTTCTGCTTCAAGATCAGGCTGTGGGTCCCAAGCACCTTTTTCCTCACCTTACGGTTTGGTTCATGAGCAGTAAGAATAAAAGTGCACTACGCGCCAGCAAGATCTGATTGAGAATACTGTGTACACCCTTCATCACCGAGACACAAGAAAGATAGTGCTGCCCTAGAATCAGTTCAGAGAAGAGCCACCAGATAAATTCCGGGTCTCCTGGGAATGTCCTTACAAAGCCTTTGTAGAATTGAACAGAGGAAACTCAGAGGAAACCAGATTCAAGTGTTCAAAATCCCTAAAGGCATTTACAAAGCCAGCCCAGGGGACGTCTTCAGTATAAACAAATAGGAAGCAGGGGACACAGGTGGAACCCAAGGAAGCACTACTTTAGACCGAGGGTTGCAGGAGAATGGAACAAGCTACCCAGCCATGTCATTTTTATGTTCACATACTGTTTTGATATTCATGTTTAAAATTACACTGAGCAGCAAAAGAAACGTATCAGTTGTAATAACGTCAAAATTGCAGTTATCAGCAGGAAAACACCAATGTATTTTGCTGCAGGTGCACTGCCATTTTATTGAACAGACACGCCATTACATGTACTGTGCTTATTAACCTTCGTCAATAACAGGAGGCCGACTGCAAAAATCACCAGGTGCAAATGCTGTCTTGTGGAATTCTGTCCCATTCCTCTTATAAAGCCTGGAGAGGCTCGTGGCTCCACTGGTCTCCGAGGCCGAGATCAGGAAACGCATCCTCACCGTTCGTCCCACAAGTGTTCAGTGGAGCATTACCGTCACACTCCCTTCTCTGAAGAGAGCCGTCGTGACTTGAGCGTGTTAGGACAAGCCAATGGGAAGGGCAGCAATTGCAAGTCCCAGGAAATGACCGCGGTGCGCAGAGCCGGCAGTGAGCAGAAAACGTAGCGGAGTAATGCACCAATAGCACGAAAGCTTCATTCTCCTGATAAACCTGGCACGAGGGTTCCATTATGCTTTCTTGATTTCCACCAGGCTCAACCACCCCGTGACGCGCCCAACGAGCTCTTACTATTGAGGTCACTGGTGCTTGGGTAACGGCCAACGTCACCTGATCTTGCGTACCGGTCAGTCATGAATGATCAGTTATTAAGAACGGTGCCAATCAATACCCAAAATCCATACACTTTTTTTTTCCTTAAACTTACATGCACAAACAGGGAAGTTTATTTTGATAGTATTTTTGATGAAAAACTTAAAACTTGTGTCATGTGCTCCCTAAGCAAATTGCTGTACAGTATATGCAAACATCATCAGCACCATATGTACAATCTGTAACTATGTCAGGTTTATTATATGAGTCGTTAAGGTAAGATTGTAAAAAAAAAAAGCATTAATATTTTGCACAATCAACAAAGGTGCAACAGACTGGCCTTGAAGTCCCCACTGATATAGAAACAGTAAAACAGAATACTACGTGCCACTGTACTAGCAATATGCATGAGTGGTAATATACAGATTGCCACGAGGGATCTCTGTAATTTCATTAGCCCCGTTGATCATGCAACATCTGGAGTCTTAAACCACACAGATGCAGGAAACATCATGAACGCACAACTCCATGTTTGACACAGGCCGACTAAACGAAACCATAAACTGGTACGGTATCGTCCGCTGCAAAACACGGAACACTAGCCGCTATCCAAATCTAAATCCAGACACGCGCTGTAAACCCTCAGCGTTATTCAACAAAGTGACGAGTCTTGAGAGATTGCAGTTATGGACACAAGCGAACCTATGCTGAGAAAACACACAGGTTATCCAGAAAAGGGGCGATTACTTTCCAGATGAAATCTACCCTAGTACACCCTTGCAAAGGGAACCAAGGTGTGGTCATCTGAAATAAACCTAGCGTGGACAAAGGTTTATCAGACCGGGCAGAACAGTTAGCGCAACCTCAACACAACACCCGCAGCTGTGCTAAACAGATGTTCGCCGAGTGAACGGTACTTAGAATTGAGATCTTTCATTTTTTTAACAAAATATTTTATCTCATTGCCCTGCAATGGACCAGGGTCTCATCCAGGGATCTGGACCCCCGCGACCCAGTATTAGGTCAAGCAGAAAACGGACGGACAGGTTTTATCTCGAGCACCACAAGCTCCTGCTCCCTCCAGCAAGTGTCCATGTCTCGGCGTTTTACGCACGAAAATTCACAGGACCAGGAAGGAGAACAGGGAAGCTGATCTGTGACCCTCTGTGTCCCACCAACCCATCGCTCGCTGTAGGGAGACATCTGTTGGAAAGACAGGCCAGGCCCTACAGGGAGAAGTCACAGACTTCACTGCCAACAGGCTCCACAGGAGAAACGGCTTCCTAAAGTCCTACAGATTTTCCAAAGTAGCAGAGAAGGGAACCTGAGGAACAGGGAGAGTGTGCAGCACAGGCACTGATCCTCCACAATGAAGAGAAGCTACTGGTACAGGACAACAAGACGGTTTGGGTTTTAACACAGCCCAGCCGAACATTTTTATTTTTTACAGGAAGCCAACAAAAGCAAGGTCGCCATTTTCTCTAACTGGGGCCACGTGGCACGTTGGACTAAATGGCATTCTTTCTGATTTGTAACCTCCTGTGTTTCCTTCTTACGTAAGAGAGTTAAAAACAAGAAGCCATTCGGCCTATCTAGTTTATTTCGGTCGCAGCTGATTAACCCAGGGACCTCATTCAGCTGGTTTCTTGAAAGAAAGTCGGGTATCGGCTTCAACAACATGGCTGGGAAGCTTGTTCCACATTCCCCACAAGCCTCTGGGGTAGAGAAGTGCCTCCTACTCTCATACTAAAACCACGTCCACACAGTTTCCACCCGTGTCCACTGGCGCACGTTTCACTGTCGATTTCGAAGACGTCCGCCGGGTTGACCTTTGTCAGTGCCTTTGAGGATTCTGAATAGTTGTCATCGGGTCCCCTACGTTAAATAAAGACCACATATGAGATTCAGCCGTCTTTTTTCCTGTACATGACACTGGCTAAATCCACAGAAAATACGTACCTGTTCTGCCTGTGCATTTAAGAAAACTGCAATATTATGTGGTCAGATGAAAACTTCAGTCAAGGCAGCAGGAGGACCTATAGCTTCTACATTTCTTCAGCCTCCCCCAATCACACTGTAACTGTAGTCCAACAGACTATGGAACAGCTTCTACCTCCAGGCAATAAGACTGCTAAATAGCCAACCTGCAGCTCCTTTAGCAAATCACCTGTAATGGCTACATGGGCACACAGTTTTCACTGTATTCAGCATAACCGCACTACTTGTATATATTGCACACACCATGGGCACATAGCAGCTCTACTCATATTGAGTTTTATTCAATTTCTATTACATCTATTATTATGTAACCTTATTTTCATAACCTCAATTTTGTGATTTTTGTGTTTTTTTTATTTCTGTGATTCTTGTGATTTTTGTGAGCTCGCGGAAAAGACATTTCATTGCCAGCAACTACTGCTGCACGCTGTATTGTTGTGGATTTGATAAATCAACGTTGATTTGATTTTGATTTGAAACTAGACACCATTCCACTGACTCTCCCAGACTTTTGGTTTCTGTCTAAATGGTCTAATAGCAAACGGTAAGGCAACACAACAGTGGCAATTTACATTCTGATGTAAAAAACCTGATCGATTTAGAAAAAGCCTGTCCCATACCTATGAGGTGGTATACATA
This sequence comes from Atractosteus spatula, assembly GCF_055471065.1. NCBI lineage: Eukaryota > Metazoa > Chordata > Actinopteri > Semionotiformes > Lepisosteidae > Atractosteus > Atractosteus spatula. The sequence goes on from NC_142707.1 coordinate 66,240,462, forward strand.
CCACAAAATAAATAAACTTAACTACTCAACTAAAATTAATGTCGGCTCTTAGGGGCCTTTTTTAATTACAGCAGTGCGGATCCTTTCTGATAACGTGTTTAGCATGTAACATACACACATGGGGGCCGAGTTGTGATACATTTCAGGACTTTTTTTAATTAGTAGTGAGTAATTACTATTTATCACTGAGCAGCTTATGTTATATGCAGGCTAATTCATAATGCCAGCGACAATGCAATTCAGTTCCTCATCTCTCGTTCTAAGTAGTTTAATGCGAGTACATTATCCACAGGTCTGGTAACACGCACGGGTAGCTACAGAGCAAGACTACTTCCAGTTTTGAAAAGCAGTTATTTTACATTCCTACCCTCGTAATACAGATTTCTTTGGTCGTACTGACGCAATTCATTTTGTGCGCTGGCTTTTATTTTACAGGGAGCGCGTGTTATGCCTGCGCAACTGCGATACCACAAACTAACATGCTTTTTGAAAACTTTGCGTCAAGAAACTAAGCACCTAATGTCCGAAACATATATGAACACCTATAAAACGAATACTCAACCTTCCATATCAAGTTATCCCCGAGAGCACCCTACAGTATGCTCACAAATTAGACGTTCAGAAGCGGTTTCACCACAGTGAAGACGGAGCGCCACAGCTCTCCCACAAAAGTAACCCCTCGCTTCGCCAGAAACGACCTTGCCCGTTGCCGCGGAGAGCCTACATTTCGGGACCGAATGAAGCTTTTTTTTTTTTTAAACGGTGTCCTTTTAGATATCGCTACCCTGAAAGTAAATACCACCCCGAAGCATTTCCGTTTTGAATAGCGTCCTTTATGGATGCAGCAGACACAACAGGCAAACGTGCATGGCTAACGGTCTGCAAATGTTCAGGTGAACTGCGATATACAGCACGAACGTCACTGCATGACGTTCTTGCCACACACAAAAAAAAAAACAATATTATGGAATAAAACTTCAAAACAGAAAATGCATAAATATGGGTCTCTACTACCTTATTTCACACTTAAAATGTCAGCACAGTTTTCTTCAGGAACAGAATTGCCTTAACTGAGCCTTGAATAGAAATTGAACTGAATCACATTTTTCCACGCATTCTCACACCCAAGTTCAATAGCCACATGACAGGCAAGCACTCAAAAAACCAAAGCATGTCTTAACTACTCCACCAGGCAACTGAACATTGTTACCTCACTTATTGATTATGGTAATGTGATCTACAGAACAGCAAACAAAACCCTTTTTGACATACACTTGACATTACAGTAACCTTTACATGTTTATCCTGCACACCCAGTTATGTTCATCAAAAAGACCAAACGCAGCCTCTTCTTGTGCAAGACACACCAAATCATAAAATAAAATTCCAGTCTCCAATGAAGTTACACGGTCGATGCTATGCAAGGTAACTTGTATTGTACAAGATCATCACTTTAAACTGTGCGTTTACCACCTCCAAGCTTCATGCAATGAACAATGAACGCTTATTTTTAATAAGCTGTTAAATCGTACTCCATGAATATGCAGCTACTGCACATTTAGGATATTGTGTCAAATGCTTTGATATGAAAACCTGGTTTATTGCTTCAGTGGAAATTACCACGTAATTGTAATTAATCTGTCGCAGTGCAATTGTTCAAATATGCATATCTGACATGTGCACACACAAATATCAGCAGGCTTGTCTGTGCTGTTAATTTCAACGTAAAGAAGAATGTTTTTTTTTCCCCCAAAATATTGCACACAATTATGGAGATAAGTGACCATGAACCCCGATTAAAAAGGGAAAAACTTTTAAAATATATACAACCAAAAAACTGTGCACAAGTGATATCACAGGTACGTTCAGTTGCACCTGCTTTACTGCAATAACTAAACTGTATTTTCTTCAATAAATAAAAAAAATCACTAAAAATACTCAGATCTTTTCTTATGCATTTTCCATCCAAAATGTGTTCCAGAAACATTATAATTCACACTATGAAACAGTCTGTACTGAGATATTTGTTGTTCCTACTACCTATCCAGTTAGGAACTACTAAGTGGACACTCCGGGTACTTTCAAGAATTCAGATCAATTAGCTACTAAACACTTAACAGGATAGATGAGCTTAAAGGCTTCCTATACTTTTATATTCTTAAAATGAAAAAAGCTAGGAGATGCAAATCATTGCAAAGCAGCACATATTAGGGTAGACATGCTCTAGTTTCCTTTAATGAGATGAGAAAATCTCAAATTCTGCTCCACTTTTATTTTCAGCTTAACAGCTAAAAACCATAATTAAATTAACGGCTTCTTTGAGAACCGAGTTTAGTCCCCCCCCCCCCCCCCCAACCTAAATGTCAGACGTTTTGTTTTAATATCGATCGCGTTACTCTGCAGAATGATTTCAGTTTCATTCACCCTCTGCCACTGTGGCTGAAAATAGTTCATTCCAGATGAAAGGGATAAATTAATTAAAGCGAAGCAACCGTCTAAATAAAAAAAAAACTAGGTCAACACTTTGGACATAAAATATCACAAGCAGAAGTACAGAACAGCCGCTATGTAATAGGATCCATATTTCCTTTTCCACAGGCGGAGGAAAAATGGATTGTTCTGTGTATTTTAAAACATGGGCTTCCACAAATCCTATAGACATTCGCATTTAACCATGAAATCTGTCTTTTTAGTACAGTCAGCTCACACTGCTAGTCTTCACAGATTTGAGTCTGTTCCAGTTTCCTCGCATTACCTCCACCCAGGTCAAGGCTGACTACCGCTGCTGAATGAATACCCAAGGGACTGCAGAGAACGAAAGAAACCCCTTTCTTCCTGAGGTAGCCTGCTCCGACTCAAAGCAAGCACGTGGCTAATCTACATATGTGAAGGTCACAGCTCTGCTGTCAAAGAGGTGAGGACTACAAGGGCTCACATCTCTGGCTCTCTGCCCGAAAACTGTTGACTGCTGGAAAAAAAAAAAGAAATAAGATCGCTCCTGGCAACGATGAGACGCCAGCAGACACAGAGAGAGCACATGGAAATTTCTGGCTGCACGCTTTATGACCATTTTGTTCGCCGCGGTCAAAAGCATAACTCAGAAACGACGTGTGAACGCAGCGGCATGTCGACGTTTTTGAAATCTCCCACCGCCGAGCTTGCATTTACACAGTGCAGAACACATCAGCTTTATCACCCTTGTTTTCTGATTTTTCAGGCCTTGAATTACTCCCTTTTCCGTTCAGCGTCTAGCTGCCGAAGAAAGAAGACCGTGAGACACAGTCTTGCAGGGCACGTGCATGAGGCACCTAGGTTTTTTTCTGCTGCCGAACATACCTGAGGCTAAACCCAGAACTGCATCGCCAATAACTCAGCAGAACGATCCAAACTGGTGGCCCCGAAATACAAACTGCCCTCCCTAAACCAGCTGACTGCAAACTAAACAGTGCCTGACCTGTCTTCATCGACATTACTCTCTGAATATGTTTCAGAATAACTCAAGACAGGGCAGAGATATAAGGACAGAAAAGGCATACCTACAATAAGGCAGTCCAATGAAGTCTTAGAACTACATGTGCCTTTATTAGGAAGGTATGGTTTAATTCATAATGGTTTAATTTCAGTTTCCGAAACAACCCGATGGAAAAGGTGAGTCGAATGGCACCCCTCTCATCTGCAAGACCTTTCTGATGATCTGAAGAATATTCGCATATATCTGCACTGAGACTGTGATGCACGTATAAACTTGCACAAGCCACGCAACATCAACAAAGCAACTGAGGTTCCTTTATGCCGGCAAGATGTATACGGTATCTTAAAATAAATCTCAAATGCAGGCTACTTCTATCACACGTGCGTAACTGGGCTTTCAAAAAAATGTAGCTGTCAAACGAGAGTGACCACCGAGAAGTCTGCCTAAGCTGATGAAGATTCTTCAGTCAAATGACACGAAAACTGCTGGAAGACAATGAAAAATGCATGCACTGCAGATGCGTCTTCTTAAACCCAAAGTGGGCTGCCTTCTGCAATCAGCTCCAGTATGTTCTACTACCGGCACTGCCACTGAAGGCCAGCCCCATAACCCCTTCTGAAATTCCCAGCCATTCCTCCAGCGGTTTTTCTTTCCCCCTGCTTTGTTGCGTTTTACAGCCGAATTCCCGAGGGCTACGTCCCGCACGTGACAGAAGGGTCACTTCGCCGCACTTCACCAGAGCACGCTGCTCTCGCGGACGCCGAGGAGACACGGGAGGGGACAGCGAGCAGCGTCATTTCACAGGCGTCAGGCGCGACTGCAGAGGAATGACCAGCCACGCTGCGAGCCACCAAGCCAAAAACAACTGGTCTCAAGCAGTGGAGCATGAGCAATTTCCCAATAGAGGAGTATAAGAGAGGATACAGAGTCCACACGCACACTTTTCCAAGAGCATGTACTAGGAGACAGAGCCCAGTCTGTCACAGGCGCACAAGCTTAACGGAACAAGGAGCAAGAGGGGCCAAGTTCCCTCCTCGCATCTGTAAACATCACGGCTCGTACAAGCACCCCTTCCCCGTCTCGCTGAGAAGCGGATGCATTACAAAGGAAAAAAAACGGCCTTCTCCTTATCACGGGTCTGTCAGTACGAACATGTCTGGCATGCAGGGATTCCACTGCGGTGGTTCGGAAAATATAGTTTTGCTACCACTGAAAATGCAGTTTTCCCCGCACGCCTTTGAAACCAAACCTGTCCCGCTTACGAATCATTTACTGAAAACTCCAACTGGTAAACTAACCTTTGGCTCTCTCCGTTTAGCAAACATCACAGCGCTGAACACAAAAGCTGCAATTATTTTATTAATAGGCTAATTATACGTACAGTACAAAATCTGACTGGTCAATTTCCATGACAAACCTAATTAATTGCCAATTTAATTAATCCACAGGCGGTCCTGGGATAACCTGGGTGCCAATTATGCTACTGTATTGTATACAGCATTCATACAGAAAACAAACCATTGCCAGGAGCCCTTTATCAGGAGCGACAGAGCAAATTAACATTTTAGTCAATTATTCCTAATCAGCAGAAGTGGTATTAATGTAAACAAGCATACAAACACCAAAAGCTTCTAAACCTACAACTGTTGCTGCAGATGCAACCAAGTATGTTTCTTTCCACATTGTGCAGGCGGGTCACCAGTCCCTGCTCTAGTAAAGAGACTTCACAGTGAGCCTGCACACATTATCACCTGGAAGAGTGCCTCTCATCCCCTCCAAAGCAAAACAGGGTACTAAAGTCCTGCGTACTTTTAACAGAGCCACAAACAGCAACGTTACCACCCTGTAGGCCTATCTTGTCGGCTCTCTTGGGAGCAGATTCAAGCAACGTCAAAGTCATGGATCTTTCAGCCCTATCCCACATCTATGCATTACAGGTCTTGCGTCTCGCATAAGCATATTCCAAGCTAGAGGACCCTTCACACCTCTTTGTTTAATGAATTCCAATGACTCCCCTCAGAGCACAGATACAAGATGTCTTCATTTAAAACCAATCAGGTTCGGGCTCTCACTTATACCTGTGGCCATAGCCTCGCTCGTGTACGTGTGTATTGCCTGTTTGTGTTTCTCTTTACACCGTCTGCTGCACTAAAACACATTACCCCTTGGGGATATCAAAGACCCTCTCTAAAGCTAAGCAAGGCTGGGCCTGGTCGGTCCTAGGATGGGAGACTTCGAAGACTCCCGTACGGTGACAGGAGACTGTGTGTGGGGCGACGTGGGTCACCCTTCAGACGAGACATCAGACCAAGGTCCTGACTACATGGTGCCCAGGTGGAGAGATGCCATCCCTTGACTTACCCCACTCAGCCCTCCCTCAGTCCCACTGCTCCCTTCTGCACCCAGTCTGCTGTGTAGTGGGACTACAATGGCTGCCACACCCCACCCAGGTGAGGGCTGCTCCTGAGTGGGTGGGGGAAGTGGGTTCCTTCTTTCATGGGAAGCACTCTGGGACACTGTGTACGCTTTTGGTGGAAAAAAGTCTACACAAAAATACAAAACCAATGTTATTTCCAATACACTGAACTGCTCCTCAACCCAACAGGCTACCATATGACACATCCTGTGTTAGTGTGGTGTTAGTGGGGCCAGTAGGGGGCACTCACCCTGCAGCCCATGTGGGTCCTAACGCCCCAGTATAGTGACGGGGACACTACACCATAAAAAGGCGCCGTCTTTTGGATGAGATGTAAAACCGAGGCCCTGACTCGGTCCTGACTGAAAATCCCAGGGTGTTTCTCGAAAAGAGTAGGGGTGTTACCCCGGCATCCTGGCCATATTTCCCATTGGCCCTTACCAATCATGGCCTCCTAATAATCCCCATCTCTGAACTGGCTTCATCACTGTGCTCTCCTCCCCACTGAGAGCTGGTGTGTGGGGAGCGTTCTGGTGCACTATGGTTGCCGTCGCATCATCCAGGTGGGGCTGCACACTGGTGCTGGTGGAGGGGAGTCCCCATCACCTGTAAAACGCTTCGAGTAGAGTGTCCAGAAAAGTGCTGTGTAACGATTATTATCCTGCAGAAAAAGCATCTTAAACAGAACCCCCCCCACACACACACACACCCCCTCTTTGGAGCACACTTCACCACCAGACAGGAGTGTGCAGCTTCACTGAAACCTTCTCCTTGCTCAGCACATGATCTCTGCTGCCTGGCCAGGAAGGAGGCTTGTAATTGAAGAGACCACTTCCACACACCGTTACCTCCTGAAGAGATACCTATTTAAGGTGGGGGGGGGGGGGTTAGATTTGAAATGCACTGTAGCAAGGGAAAAACAGAATCTCTTGTCTCCAAAAGGTTGCATACAACGGTAGGTGGATTAATTTCGAGCGACTACTGTGTTTTAAGGTCTAATAACCACTTTCGTCTGATGTTCATAACGGTGCTCTTCGAGCAGGGTTAACACTTGGCGTTTCTCGCCGTGACACGTCTGCTCCTCATAAGCAGAGAAAACGGTGACTCAGCGGATCCCCTGCACAAGGTGGGCCTGGTAGCATGACGTCAGCTAATATTGACAACAGCAGCAGGTTTCCAGAGCTTTAGAAACTGCCTTCAACATCCATCATTTACAAGTTAAAAAACAGCCCGGCCCGAAAATGATCTCTAAGGCAATACGTTAGGGCTTACTGACGTTTTCATTAATACCGTTTGTTAAAAATAACAAGGGCTATTACAATAAACAGGCAAAGTGCTTAAAAAAATCAAGCAACTGGTTGTGGAAATTAAAAATCATGAAATAATTTCACATGAAATTTAAGTGTGTAAAAAATAATTTAATATTCACCATTTCTTCAAAAAATTACGATTCATACCTTCATGCTGCTGCATAGCTAGTATAAACTAATGCTTGTTATTTGGGTGTAACGGAGTTTAAAAGGGAACCTTTCGCATTCAAAACCGCTGTAACTCTCTTTAAGGGGATGAACGACACCTACGGCTTAGAGCCTTCTTGGCATGTCTGGTTACTTGGGGCTAACAGCAACTAGTCATAGAAACGAGATCTACACTACTAGTTTATCTGCATCCATCACTCGTGAGTTGTACAAATCACCAAAAAACGAGCACACATTTTGTGACACGAAATACCTACATTTTAAAATCCTCCATACAGTCAAACCTAAACATTTAGCCAGAAAAACACATTTAAAAAAAAAAAACGACCCGTGCCTGCTTCTCATCATACTCGGGGAAAACTATCCGGCTTTTCTTGTGAAATCGTTTGAAGACTCGCGCCACGAAATTAAAAAGGGGGAAAAATAAATTTAAAAAAAAAAATCACACGACAAGACCGAAAACAAAAACGCCGCTTTGTGAATCGTGTGCAATAGACGTGTGACGCGACCGAAAAAAAAAAGAAAAACACGCACGCACACACACACACAAACCACGCCAAGCGATTTATCTTTCAACACGACGCGTAAACTCCTGCATCCACCCTGCGCCTCGCAGCATCCACACAAACTCAGATGCACACATACACACACACACACAAAAAAGGGGGGCCAGTGTTGAAAACGTACGATCACCACCCCCCCCCCCCCCGTCCCCGTCCCCGTCCCTGTCCCTGTCCCTCCCTCCCCAAAATAAGTAGTTTTATTCGCGGCTCAGTTAAGTGCTTGCGGTGGGGGCCGCTCCGCATTTCTATTTACATCAGCAGAGCTAGATGCCCAGTGGAGAGAGCGGAGCCAATCAGATGGCAGATTAGATGTCAACTCGGAGGCAGCTGTCTGGAGACTACAGCCCAGTTTACCTCCACAATTCAAATTCCAAACCTTGCGAAAAGGAGATCAAGTCACTTGAAGCGCGACCGGCCCGCCGGGCGCTCGTCTGCAGCTGCCCGCACCGCGCCGGGGTCCACGCAAGCGGAGAGCGCAGGTCGCCCGCCTGTAATGCAGCCGCCTGTTTTACTTCTGTTTCTTTTTTTTTCTCTTGGGGGGGGGGGTCCTCCACCTGAGAAGCCACAGTCGTTATTGATTGATCGACGTTATCGATCCGCGAAAATTTACTACGGCGATGCCGGGGCTCGGCCCGCCACCCACCCACCCACCCTGCGCGCTGCCCTTTTAACTTCGCTTTTAAAAGACGGCCCCGTACGCCGTTAATGGCAAGTTGATGAAAGGAAAGCAAGCCTATTATAATGAGCGAAATCCTCGTTGTGTGTGTGTGTGTCTGTCTGTGTGTGTTTCCCCCCCTCTCTCAATACACACGTATGTAAAACGCACGTTAGAACACAACTCGCCACAGGACGGGCCTGAGATTCAAAGAGTGACGGCCGATCTCTTTAATATAATATAATTTCCAGTCGCAGGCGAGTGAAACGTACTTAAAAAAAAGATTATATAAGAAGGACACGTCCGATTTATGAATATTCATCACGCCACATTTATAGTACTTTAAACATAAGTTTAAGCGGCGGACGAGAATGTTCCTGGAGACGATTCGTAATCGAATCGGGGATAAAAACGAAAGAAGGACGGGGGAAAAAAGCTGTAAAATATACGTAAACTGTAATATAACGTAAGACACGGGTGCGTTTACGTTCAAATACCTGATTATTATGAAGATCTTTTGTGTATTTGCGATCACGTAAGTCACCTTGGACAGAACTTCCAGCCCCCGTCTTAACTTTAAAATCTAATAACAGTCGACATCACAGGAGAGAGGGGTGGACGCGAATAAATCCAGATATTTTAAAGAAAAAACACCACCAACAACAACAACAACAGTAGCAGCAGCAAAGCCAGTACGAAATAAAGCAACAACACCCCCCACCCCCCAAAAAAAACAGAAAAAGGAGGAGAAGAGAGGAAAACAGCAATTTGATTTAGTTACACGGAAAAAAATGTGCGCTCAGCACGTTAAAAAAAAAAGTCAGACATGACGAACCCACTGGGTTTTGCAACTACAACCAGACGATAAACACAGACCTTCAGCATGAGCTTTCCCCGAGAGCACGCCGTACGAGACCGAGAAACATTTACCTGAGGTCTACTGATAACTTGTCCAGTGTTGCCGGGACTCATGACAGGGTGATTTCTCTGATGTCCTCCCCAGCCGTGGGCTGTGGACCCGTACTGGGAACCCGCGTCTTTGCCCAGCCCCACGCTCGCCTGCTGCTGTGGCGGCGCGGCGGGGCCACTGTACTCGGGGTAGCCGCCGCCGCCGCCGCTGAAGCCCCGCATCATGGGGCTGGGGGACGTCAGGAGCTGGTTGAGAGTCGGGGTGGCCCCGGACGGGTGCTGGCTCTGCCCGGGGAACCTCTGAAAACCCCCCACGCTGCCCCCAGGAGCCGAGGCAGCAGCCATGGCAATCTTGCCATGGCCAGCAGCGCTGCTGTGGCTGTTGCTGCCTGGGCCCATCAGCGTGTTACTCCCCTGCCTGGGAGAGCTCATGGTCCCATAGCCTGCGCCGCCGTAGCCCGGTCGGTAGCTCGGGTAGTGGTTGTACTGGCTGTTGTGGTACCCTTCGTGGGAGTTTTGCACGGAATCCATGCTGTTGGGAGCCGAAGGATGCATTATCCCCAACCCGGGGCTTTGTTGTCCGCCATGTTGATCAAAGCAAGGGCCTCCTCTAGCGTTGCCATAATAATTATTAAACTCGGAAACAGTGCTAGTCGTCCCCCCAGCACTCTGGGGCTGGCTGCTGTTGTTGTTGTTGCTGCTGCTGCTGTTGTTCGCTGGTCCCAAGTTGGCGTGCTCGTACCTGCTGCCCATCTGATCCCCCGATTTGCAGGCACGGCCCTCCTCCTCACTTTTATTCAGCAGCGGCTGCTGCTGCTGCTGCTGCTGCTGCCCGACCTGGTTTCCCAAAATATGCTCTTTCCCTCCATGTTGCCGATTCTCCGCTTCCCCCGGTGCCTGCGCCTGGTTGCCGCCGCCGCCGCTGTTGCTGTTGTTGTTGATGTTGTTGTTTTGGATTTGGTGTGGATGGAGCTGCTGAAACTGACTGAATTGTGGTGGCTGGGGCTGTGTCGGTGTGTGATGGTGAGACGGAGGAGGGGGATCTCCGCCACCAACATTTTTCAGTTTGTGATTCGCTATCAAACCCGTCTCCATGCTCGAAGAAGTAGCCGAATTTGAAGAAGATAAAGATGCAGCACTATTGACGCCCTCCTTCTCTCGCAAGTCCGAAGTGTTATTTGCAGAAGAAGAAGTTGTATTGGCCATGCTCAGCTCGTTATGGTGGTGGTGGTGGTGATCTACATTATTCATAGTGTTAGTTCCATCTCCAACTCCCAGAATTGCTCCAGATCCCTGTACCGTTCCCCCTCCCGATTTCCCAGAGTTTAAATCCTGATTCAGACCGCCGGATAAATTGGGATTTTTACTACCAGTCGTCGCCGGAGACGTTGTTACTTGCGCGGCCATGATCATTTCAACATCTCAGGCAGTAATCCAAACAGGCTTAGACCGAGAAAAAAAAAGAGGGAGAAAAAAAAGAAAAAAAACACACAGAAGGAAGGAAAAAAGGAGAAAAAAACAGAGAGAAGTGCTCAAATGAACGAATATCCCGCAAACCGTAAACTTCTGGCTGTACTCGGAAACGATACTGCCTCACTGGCTCTGCCTGCTCCCGCGGTGTGATTTCATGTTGAAAGTTTTTGTCCAGGTTTTAAATGAAACTTTTCTTCCTTTCCTCTCTAACCCGGATATGGGTAAATGCATGTCTCCCTGTGTCTCTCTCGCCCAGCATGGCACAAGAGAGAGAGAGGGCTCTTGCAACTATTATCCTGCTCTTTCTTGCGATTCGCGTGGAAAACGCGGACTGGATTTCGAGCCTCACCCACCGGGCTGGCAAATCCCACGTACGCGTGTTTGACGCAGATTTACTCTTTACGGAGTAAAATCAAGATGTTGTTTTTTTTTTCCAAACGGCCGGGGGAAGTCGGTTCGATCATGTTGTGGGGTATTAACAACAAACGCCCCCCCCCCATACACGTTGCTGGTTAAATGATATATATATAAATAAACTTTATTTTTATTTGGCACCTTTAAAAGCGGCTTCTCAAAGCGCCTCACTGTGCAACAACAAAACAATTTCTTTAAAAAAAAAACATGAAATATAAGCCGTGAGTGTGCAAAGGAGAAGAGGTAGTATATGAGGTTACAGTAGGAGCAAAGAGGTTCATAACAGACCCAGTTTAAGTAAAAGTCCTTCTAAAAAAAGGTTTCGAGTCTTGATTTGAAACTCTTTAAAATCTTAATTGAAAATTGTGATTTTGATATTTTTTTTAAATATTCCTCCTACAGAATGTTAGCCAGAGGCGGAGGGGTTTTTCACAGTTGCCTTTCTCACCAACAAAGAGTAACACGACGATGAACCGGCTTTTAAAGGTATATTTACACATTTCCAGTTTTCCTCTGCGTGTGTGTGGTGTTCATCTCCAGACCGCACTAAAGACCCCTCAAAGACTGGTTTCTGTGTTTTTAACAGCCTCTCAGTCGAGTAGGAAGCAGAGTGTAAAATGAACATATCTTTTTTATTATTATTATTATTGCACTTATTCAAATCTATTATCTCAAGAATAGCAGGGTGTTGCAGAAGAGAGTAAGTAAATAGGCCGCGATTCAAACCGTAGTAAAGATTCTACCGTTACCGTAGTAAAGTACATACACAACATCATACGTAAAGTTTTGTAGTATTTGGCATACATGCAGTTTACAGTACTTTAATTAAAGACTATTGGTACCAAGTTGCTACTAAGTGTGAAGTGTATGTCTCTTTGAAGCACAACAGTTACATTAATATGTGTTTTAAAATAACGACCTACAAACTACCGTTTCATTTTACACATAAATTAAATGCCTTTTGTCATAATGGCAAGCGTATTTTGTCAAATTCGTCATTCAAACTAAACCCTATAACCCGCCAGCCTCCTGCTGTCCACGATCCCTCGGCTAGGGGATCCACTCCACGTATTCCCTGTCTCCTTTCCCCCAGGCTCAATTCATTTTTTCTGCAGCTCTTAAGAGTCAGACAGTATCACACGCAATCACAGGATCTCAGCTTTAATGTGTACACAGAATAACCAGCAACTTTAAACAGTTAGGAACACTTTGGTCGGGGACGTTGCATTACCAAGAAACGACAGAGTACGGGTGGGAACCGTGCGGGAGGAAAAGCCGTGGCGAAACGCGTAAACTTAAAAATAAAACGCGTTTCCATCCCTCCTTCATAATCGGCGACATTCCTAGTTTTTAGAGCATTTTCTCAGTCCCTGCCTGCGTGCTGTTCCGTCGACCCCCCCTCCGCTGAACGCTTTCGACCGTGTCTCGGGTTGACCGTGTCATAACAAGAGACCACCTTTTCCCTAACAAGGAAGCTGGACGCCCGCTGCGTTTCTCATCACGCTTTAAACGCGCGGCCTGCTGTAGGTTTAGCAATATACTGCATATATCTCTTTTCTTCCACGAAACGGAAGCACGGGGAGTTGCTCGCAGCCGCCGCGCATACATCATAGTTGTCAGTAGAACGAAAGTGACGTCATCCCCGGGTTAAAGATGGCTCTTTTGTTCTGCCGGGTTACGTCCTCGCCCGCTCTCCCAACTACTACCTACCCGACGTGCAGAACTGACACAGCAAAAGACCCGCGCACGTTGCACGATTGAATCGCGCGTGTTTCCCCCACCCAGCCACAAGCTGTGAAATATTACAACGAGCGCAGCTCCGGCTCCTGAGTCATTTTGATTCCGAGCCCGCTGGGTTCTGCTGGTGCGGGAAGGTTAATTGCCGTTCCTGCCTGGCTAAGTTGACTAGTCTCGGTGACCAGAAGGGGGCAAGGGAAAAAGACACCGGCAGACGAGGATAAAACCAGTTTCCTGGGCAAAACCAGGATGGGTTGTTGACACGGGCAACAGCAGTAGCGCCATATTTTCAAAACACGACCTGTTGAGGCAAAGCCGTTGGCTGAGACAAAAGAGAAATTTTGTCAATACGTGTTAACATGATAAACAGGAACAGTGTTACTGGTAAAGCTGCCTTCAGGTTTAACAGCATTGGCACATCACCCTGCAACTCGCTCGGAAAAACTAAGGTTGCTGCTGGAAGAGGTGTTAGTGGGGCCAGCAGGGGGTGCTCACCCTGTGGTCTGTGTGGGTCCTAATGCCCCAGTATAGTGACGAGGACACTATACTGTTAAAAGGCACTGTCCTTCAGATGAGACGTAAAACCGAGGTCCTGGCTCTCTGTGGTCATCCCAGGGGGTTTCTCAAAACGAATGGGGGTGTTACTCTGGTGTCCAGGCCAAATTTCCCTCTGGCCTTTACCAAGCATGGCCTCCACATAATCCCCATGCATTAAGTGGTTTCATCCCTCTACTCTGCTGGGGAGGATAGCTGGTGTGTGGGGAGCTTACTGGTGCACAATGGCTGCCGTCACATCATCCAGGTGGGGCTGCACACTGGAGGGGATCCCCATTACCTGTCAAGCATTTCGACTGGAGTGTCCAGAAAAGTGCTATATAAGTGTAAGGAATTATTATTATGTTTGGTAGTTAACAGCTAATTGATTCGAGGATCTCAAGATCTCAAAGTATCGGCTTCAGTTACGTAGTTCCAGACACCCACTACTACCCCTTGTGTCTAAGAGGTCCCTCCTGTAAAAAGGGGGTGCACATGTACAGTACTTCCTTGTCCTTGTAGTTTCCAGTTTTGTGCTCTGGTTGCTGTTTCACTGCTGTTTCTCGAGAAGTTCAGTGGGCTGTCTTGGCCTGTGCCTTTGAAGATTTTAAACACTTTGTAGTCGCCTGTGTTCAAGACAAAATCTTTTCATTTCTTTCAGCCTCTCTGTGTAGACCACTCCTTCAGGCCCAGCCTCTAACTGGGCCTGTAAAGTATGACAAGCCCTATATAAAGAGAACTGCTACTACTTGGCTACCATGTCTTTATTGTCCTGGGTGTTTATTGTTCTGTACTACCCATTGTATGTTGTGCTTTGTGGTACTATTACTGTTTTGTAATGTACTGTGCACATTGTGTGAAAGTGTTGTCTATTTTACTGTGCACGTTCCTAGAGAACAGCGCAAACACAAATCCCAGTGTACATGCACACATAGCAAATACTCTCCTCTCTCGCTGTAATGCAGGTAGGGATGATTAATTTGGATTGTTCCAGAAATATTAGGTTCCGGAACATCTCTGGGATTCTAGTGAACACCAATTCATTCAAAGGCATCGTGGATTTAGTAAAACACAAGAAGAACATTTGTTTACTTCACCAGCTGAAAGTAAGTCTTGTTTTATTGTGGATCAACAACTATAAATTACTAAAATCTTTCAGGAACTTATTGTCTGACACTTTGCCCATTAGCTATGGTATTTGTCCAAGAATATTAGAGCAGGGAGACGAGCATTAGAACTGTCCAATTGCTTCAGTGGAACAATTTTGCAAACTTCACATTCTTAGAGCTTCTCTGAAATTTAAAGTGTGTTTGCATTGTTTCACGATTAACTCTGTAAAATACTTATTTCGAAGAAAATATTGTTTACTCACTTCAATTTAATTTTAATTTCATGGTATGACATTATTTCTTCTACATAGGCCTATCTTGATATCTAAAATACAAATTTAATTTTCATTTGTTATTATTCCACATCTTATAATGTTATTGGTTATTAAAAAGCATTGCAGACATGTATTTCAAAATACACATTGGACAGTTTTATTTTAAGAACATAACATAAATGCGTGTGTGAATGCATATGTTATGTCAAGCAGAAATAGATTTGGCTTAAAGACTTTTCAAAGATCTTTCAGCTGTTCGGTTCTTGAGTCGGCAGGTGATGGATACTGAGAGCAGACCTGTACACTGTATACTGTACTTGCAGAGATGTCAACAACCATTAGTATCTGAAAAATCAGAAAAGCCCCCTGGTGGCAGGCTTGTGAAAAAAAAAATGTTTTCCTCTTTACCAAATATTGGTCACTTGGGGCCTTATTCATTAAACATTCACCACAACCTTTACACCCGTTTTTCTTAGTAAAAAAGCAACACTTTGATGTCACAAAGCATTACACTACTTTTACAACACTGTCGTTGAAATAACCCCAAAATATATTTTAATATTTCTTTTTCTAAATTTGTTTCAGGGACTCTTGTCACCATTTGTACCCGTTAATCTGGCTGTGTCTGACTGCAGTACCTTACTCAATGATACCACAGCAGTGCCCCCCTCCCTAAGGAATTTGAGGGGGGGTATTTGGGGGCTTTCTTTTGTTCGTCCAGAAGCTCCAGGTTTCCTTACTTAACTGTGTTTTTCTCTCAGTTTTCCTGACTTTTGGGCTGTGTGTCCTAATCTCCAGATCATTTTAAGAAAGGGTTTTCCTAAAACGTTTTCCTAAAAGTTAAATTTAGAAGTAAAAAGCATGAAGTGGAAATGTTCCGTGATGAAAGACTGGAATGACACAGAGAGAGAGCTAGGGAAATGTGTAACAATTCTGCTTGCTTGCATCAGTTAATCCATTTTATCCCAGTGAACCCCAAAGGGGACCCACTTCATCCATCACTGAAGTGCAGCCCCTGCCTGGGTGACACACCATTCCCACCTCATGCTCTGGTCTCCTCAGGAGGCCCACCCGAGGAGCAGCCTGGTCAGCACAGCAATGCCAGAGCTCCAGGGAACATTCTGGTGTGAGTAGCGCTGGTGGACCAGTAGGTGGCAGTGCAGTGCTCTTCCCTCTGGGCCACACTGTCCAAACCAGCTCCCCGGTACAGAGACAGGGGACTGTGCTGTAGCAGGCGATGTCTGTTGGACGAGAGCGATATCAGGGTTGTGACAACTTCATCACAGAAAAGTAAGTTATAGATATTCCACTTTTCCATTTCCATAGTGACGCATAGCATGAAGTTTGTTCATTTGTTTGTGCTAAAAATATTAATCCTACCATCTCAATGCTTTGTTCGTAAGAGTATTAAGCCAGTGCAGCGTCTTGGCTATATTCCACTTTGGGTTTGCACAGTCTTCCCTCCCTGCACTTCCCCCCTTAATTTAACAGGCAAAAGAAATTCTGAGCTCTTCACCTGCTCTGTGCAGAGGGGCGGCCTGCCATCGCGCGGGCGGGCGCTGTCCCATACCGCTGCAGCAGGAGACTGAGGGGCGTCCTCCGGACGGCGACGCTCCGAGCTCCTCTGGAATCAAATGCTAGTACTGTGCGTGCGGTATTGGGCATCAGCCGACCCACTGCACTGCAAATCAGATGGAGGGGGGAGGAATGACGTCTCCCCAGTGTGGCTCCAAGCTTCTTTCTTCACACAAGGAGCGCGCTTCCCAGAAACCAAAGAACGTTCCAAGGGCACAACCTTTGCGGGGTTTTTTTGTGTGGCACAGAGTCTAGCTCACTGATGCCCAGCTGGAAGAGGGATGTCCAGAAACATGTAAAAGGCCAGAAACATCTGGCCGACCATCAAGTGGACGGGCAAGGTAGGATGTCGGGATGAACGTCTGATTTGCACAAAGCTCATTTTTTTTTTGCACTAATTCTTTTGATCATGTCAAGATAGTTGAGTTCGTTGTCCTATTTTCTGTTACGAATAAATGCCGTTTGCCATCTGGGATCTGATTTTACAAAACTGTTTCCACACTTAAGTAAAAATTCAAACCTGCCAATAGTGAGCAGCAATTTTGTTAACAGGTTTGGCATGAAAGAAGAAATTAGATCAAATAACTAGCTGCAGAGTATTAAAACAGGAGTAGCTTTTGAACATTACTCTGTGCTCGTGTGTTTTTAGGGAGGAATGATGGAATGATCCATATAAGGAAGGAACATTATGTAAACAGAAGTGCTGTTTTTGTGATCATTTGTATAAGGAGAGGCCAGATGGTCTCACTCACGTACCTGTACCTGTGAAAGAGGATCTCCCTGTTCAGCTATCCTCCCAGTCCACTCTCTGGTTTTGTAACTCAAGGAATCTTCTTTTTTTATAAAGGGCATTGCTGAAACAAGGCGAATTTGCTTTCCAGGAGTTTTTTTCACACTTCTCACTAAATCCATGAATGTTGCTTCGAGATAAATGTGCAGCATTGTAGAGGAAGGTGATTTCCTCATCTGTCTCACTGAAAGACGTGGGAATGGCGTGAAAGAGTGGTTCCACCATCTCTCTGTTTCCTAACTGCTTCTTACAGGGCAGGAAGCCACAGCCTATCCCATCATGCAACAGATGCAAGGCAGGGCACACCCTGGACAGAACGCCAGGCCATCACAGGGCGCGCACACACACACACACACACACACACACACACCAGGGCCAGTTTCCCGACGAGAAGTCACCGAACGTACCAGTGTGTCTCTGGACTGTGGGAGGAGACCAGAGCACCCGGAGAAGACCCGTACAAACACATACAAACTCCACACAGACAGCAGCATGGGAATTGAACTCGTGGCCCCAGGGCTGAGAGGCACCACTGTGCCACCATTCTGCCTGTGGTTCAATATTTCAAATAAAACGATTACAGGTGTTATTATTAATAGCAGAAAGAAATTCCGTGGTAGGTGGCACAATGATATGGCTGTGGAAATGGAAAGATGAAACATTTCTAACACGCTTTATCCAGGTATGTAGTTTCTTACTTGACTGAATAAACTGCATCCTTAGTCATTCCCAGCAGATGATTATATTTTAAGATATTTGTTATAGGGTGTGCTGATTATTCCTGGCAAAATCGCCTCAGAAATGTTTCACTGAAAGACTGGGAGGGAATTAGATATCAATAAATCCTTACCCACCGAGCTTTCTGCGCTCCACAGCATCAATCTGGTTTCCCCAGTTTTAAGAATTCCCAGCAAAAGCTATTTCTGCAGGCATATCCAGACAGCAGGCAACAGAACGAATGTAAGTTACTCCTGGAAGAGTGATGCTCCTGGGGTCAGGAGGCTGTGTGGTTCTTTCATGACACACGTCTGATCTGGGAACGAGATCAGCAAAACCCACTTCAGTTAAACTAAATCATAAAGATGTTTCTGCCTTAACATTTATTTAAGAATGAAAGATGGTGCCAGTCTTATTTTCTGCAATTTGTTTTACATAGATGCAGTATAGGCTGGTGGTAATTAAATGGGGCTGCATCCTGAGGCTCAGCGGTACTATAGTGGCCATAGCTGTTGTTCATTCGGAAGAAATGTTTTATGACTGGAGAGCGGTTTACATGCCGATCACTTCACTGCACTTTAGATCAGTCTCACCTGCGTGGCTTGCTTGATATCTTGAGGTTTCTGAAAAAAAAAAACTAAATCGAGCTGCATAACAGGAAGGTTGTGGCCTCAGATCTCAGGTGGGGCTCTGCTGTCCTACCTGCTGTCCTTGAGCAAAGTACTTCTTCTCAGATTCCTCCAGTAAAATGTCCAGTTGTGTTATTGGGTATGAACGTAAACTGCTTTGGATAACATCTTCTGCCACATACATTAAAAATGAGTGATGTTATTGTATGTATTGACAGGACCTCGTCCTTAATGTGTTATCTGAGGATTAATAACAACAAGAATAAAAAAGACAAGATATTTTTACATATAGTCTTGCAGCTAGTGGTGATGCAATAACAGAAGATTTCTCCTTAACAACAAGTTAAACATGTCAATGCAGGGCATCTGTAGAGAGCTCAGACTCACGTTCTGATGTCTAAAAGCACTTCTGGCCCGATTCTTCTCTGAAAGCAGTATCAGCACTTCTGAATCACACACACCCCTCGGCTCCCTGATCCCCTGGCCGATATACAGCTCTACGAGACAATAAGGACACTCTCATGTAATCAACCTAGACTTCACCTCCCCTTGTTCATTTCTAGCATTTTGTTCAGGATTCAGACTTTAAAGGGATTGATGATTGAGGCTAATGACCCTACCTAACGGGTAGGGTGTTGCCGCCAAAGGCTATGCTGTCCATATTCTGTCGCTCACTCACGTACCCACAATTCAAAGACTCGGCTAAAAGCACATCCAGCCACTCGCCAAACCAGCGTTTCATAAGAGCAGCTGGAAGAGAAGGGGGGAAAAAATGCGGCATTTCTGCATCGACTCCTTTGTGAACATTGCACCCTTCAGACTCAGTCACAAGACACAGACACAGATAAAAATAAAAAAGCCAGCGTACAAGACCCCAGGAGTTTCTGAGGGCCGTGCGTGGAATGCAGTGGGAGACTCCCCCAGTTCCGCGGGGTGCATGTCCTGTCACTGCTCCACGTCTGTCACTGGAGTCTCCGTAACTTCGGAGTAATCTGCTGGGAGATGCACAGCAACAGTACCACCGGAGCGTAGCCGCAGAAACTGGGTCACTGGGAACGCAGTCAGAATGCAAGCTATTCAGCTGTCTCCACGGTCGCCCTCCGCAAAACATGGAGCAAACGCCCTTTATATAAATTCCAAACTGCCAAACGGTGAGGTCACCTTGCCCTGATGCAGAAGTTGTTTTTGTTTTTCTAGATTTGCTTTTTAACCACAAGCCACTTCCCTGTAGCTGCCTGGGTTGAAAGAAAAAGGCTTGAGGGGACGCGATTGATCTAGCTACGCCTTTTCATGCAAGGGAAGAGACATCACACACTGCTGCCACCAATACGTTGGAAGGACAATAAGTAAGAAGAAGCAAGGTGGCTTCATTTCACGCGGTGGTGGAGACTCAGTTCAGAAAGGGAGGGGGGAAGAGTTTAACGAGAGACTCTGGACTTGTTCAAGAATAATGAAACAAGGATATGTGAGTATGCAATAGGGTGAACACGATGGCCTAGTCTTGTTCACAGAGTTTCTGCTGCTCTTTCCTGTGTAAAGGAAAATAAAAGAACGTCTGCATAGTCCAAGTGGAAATGGAAACAAAGCACTTAATTTGCAAAAACTGCAGCAGGACACTCTAACCATATTTCTCACTGTATGGATTTTTCCTATTTTTTAGCCTAAGACAAATATATTCCTACCAAATAAAGACTCGGGGGCTTAGCATAAAAAAGCAATGCCATAAAGTGGTATTTTATTTTGTCGATTGTGATGACAAATACTGGTGCAACGAGACCTGTTCACGGCTTCAAAGAGAAACAGGTCGAGAGGTGAGTAAAAAGAAGCCAGTAAAAATACAGTGGACTCTTCCGTAACAATTTAGCGTGGCACCCTCGCAAAGTTTGAGTGGGAGCTCGTTAATTATGGGTAGGAATGTTAATTAGCCATTCTACCAATCACAATG
Organism: Atractosteus spatula; assembly: GCF_055471065.1. NCBI lineage: Eukaryota > Metazoa > Chordata > Actinopteri > Semionotiformes > Lepisosteidae > Atractosteus > Atractosteus spatula. The sequence continues at coordinate 66,261,153 of NC_142707.1, forward strand.
CTACAGAAGACGGGACCGTCTTGAGACTTCCCATTCCACCTTTTGCATTTCATCTTTCTTCACAAGTTCTTTTTTCCCGTGGATGTGTATGTTATCAATTTTCACATAACTTGTACATTGCACTAAATGGATCAACGGCTGTCCTTCCTATTATAGTCATTTTAAAATAAACAGGTCCACATTCAATGAGTGCAGCCGTTCGACACGTTTAGGTGATGGAAATGAAATGGACAATGTCCTAAGTGTGTCATTTCACTCGGGTGTCCACTAAGGAGGAACTCAACAATATGCCTGAAGTGGCAAAACTTCTCTGTTAATCAGTAAAAGCATAATAGTAGAATCTGTGTTTCGGGTATTAGAATCACTCAGGACCTGATGGCATCTAAACACAAGGAAACAAGAGGAATTACTCAGAAGCCCTTGACACAACTCTTCCTCCAGTTGCTCAAGTTAGGGCTCACACCCAGGGACTGTAGAAGGGTGAGAAAACTGAACCAAGTCATTATAGACCAATAAGCCAGAAATCTGCTACATGTAAGGTCATAGAAACAAACATTAGCAATATTAGAAACCATAAGCAAAATAAAGAAATGCAGAACCTTAACTTTACAAGTGGTATGTGTAGCAAAAACAACAACGAAAACAATAATAGTAATACAGTATGTATACTGAAAGTACTTAATCCATGCTTTACAAGTTCTGACATTCTACTACAATTTAGATATAATGAAATAGAATAGAACTTTGCTGCATATTAGTTCGGATTCTAGAACGAAAAATTACAAAGTACCATTAAAACTGAGTTTTGTGAGACTTCTTAAAGAAATTCAGATGAGAAAAATGACCTGACCTTTTCCTCCAGTACATATAATTCATTTAAACCTTCTTCCATGAGAGCCATTCCGCTATCTGATTCAAAATATACCACGCTAAAGGATCCCTCCATCCCTTCTCTCACGTCAGGGTCACAGGGGAGCCAGAACCTATCCCAGCAAGCAACAAGCAGAAGGTGGGATACTCTCTGGACGGGGTACTGGTCCATTGCAGGTCAAGACACAGACACAAAAACACACACGCTCACGTCAGGGCCAAAGTCAGCGCCCTGGAAATGAAACCCTGGGCCCAGTGCTGCAAATGTTTTTTTTCCATAAGCCAGTTCAGATTTTCAGAAGACGTCTTCTAAATTTAATTGCCTCCTCCAAAAGTGTTTTCCCCCAATAAATTGAACGCAACAAGAAGCATTGCGGATGTAAAGGCTTTACAATACAGTTTTTAAGAAACTGGTGGATCACCTGTGCCTTTTGCTGTTGTGAGTTGAATTATGCTGTTGAAGGCACAAGTGCTGTTGAGATTGTGTGTTGCATCTTGTCAACGGTACGCAGTATAAATCAATAATGAAGACACTAGCTGTTACATATTGAAAAGCAATCCAGGATTCACGCAATTTCTATATCTTCCCAGCTTCCCCTTCAAGAGTGGCGGCAGATTCAGGCTCTCAGTGCAGTCAAGAGGTACTTCACATTGTTTAGGAAGCTGGGCTGATTTCATGGTCCTTTGTTTGGATAATGGAGCCAACAAGAAATAGATACTGTAATTACGCGAGCTTCATTTGTCTGATAAAACTGAGAGTCAAGTGGATAATTTCAAGTAGTTGTGTTCAAGGGGTTTTCTTTCTTGTGTCATTGCCTGTCACCTAGTGACTAATCATTCCCTTGTGCACAGATGAACAGATCTGAGCGGCGACAAGTGTCAGGCAGTGCTGTGGCCTTTCCAGGTCCCTTTCTTTGGTTTGACATACAGTACATTTACAGCTGTGAAATGGACAACATCTAAAAAACATTACTGTTAATAATATGGGGAGGGGGTTCAGACATAATGGCAGCTCTGGCCTGAATTACATTGCCCAGAAAGCTGTGAGGAAGTAGCTGCACCAATTGTGATAAGACAATTGTTCAGGCTATTTAAAAAATAGGGGCAGCACAATGGCGCAGTGGTTAGTGTTGTTGCCTTGTAGAGCTGGGCCCCTATGTGACCGTCGCAGTTCTGCGTGGGCTCGTGCCCTCCGCCACCCGTTTCATCCCGTAACACCTGGGGCGCGAACCCGGGTCTCTGGCGTAATGCAACAGGGAACCAGCCGCATGAGCTAAAGGAGACCTCCCCCAGCCCAGGCAGCTGAGGACCCCGCTACGCGCAGGGAGGGCGGTGACGTCACCGTATCCGAACTAGCTCCACTACACCTACAGTGTCGGATTTCCCATGAGGCACTGCAGCCAAAGAGCCTAGGGCCTACGAAATATTTAGGGCCCACGAAGGAGGGAAACACTAGTGACTAACGAAAAACGAGCTGAAACAACATGCTTGCGATCGACTCTAGCTGCTCCATATCAGTCACCGTAAGCTAAGTAGTGGCTGTTCTGGAAACCAGAACTATCTAAGTGATGGTCGCTCGACTCGCTCCATCAATCACGTGGTTTAGCATGAGAATAGTTTACAGTGCATCATGTCAATTGACGCCATTCAGTTGGCGTTTACCCCTCTTTGTGCACATTTCAGAGTGAAAGTGCCCGGGGCCTATGGACACCAGGATCCGACCCTGGGTCCCTGTGTTTAATACCAGACCTGAGGCGTTTGTGTGAGATTCATCCCAAAATCCAAAGACATGCAGGTGGGTTAATTGGCTTCTCACAAAACTGGCCCTGTGTGTGTGTGTGTGTGTGTGTGTGTGTGTGTGTGTGTGTGTGTGTGTGTGTGTGTGCCTGTATGTGCCCTGCGATGGACTGGCGTCATGTTCACGATGTATCCTGCCTTGCGCCTGTTGCTCAGACAATTGCATTGATATATAAAGCATTCAATGTAACCCTTTAAAAGCTACCGTTGGCTGGTTTGACAGCGTAAGATTAGCTATTCTCCAGATTTGATAGTTATTCTTTGCCAGTTATTCAAAATTAGGTCAATTTCACGCACCTGAAAACTTTCTAAAAAGGGGGTTATTGAACCCCACAATTAGGCTAGTTTGACTAACGTGGATATGGTGCGAAATCTTGTCTACAATTATGACAAGATAGAACTTGGCCCCATGGTTATCCAGCCTGAGTAAACTTAGTAGCCTGAAAACATAGGGCCTCCAAAGTCTTATTAGTCGCTAAAGTAGTGTTTTCATGATCAGAGTTGAGCTGGGCAGGTACTATGGAGTTATCAGCTTAAAGCTGTTGGTATCAGTGACTCCTAATGCTACAGGAAACTCATAAAGAGAAACAGCAGTCAAGAGAACTGAGCAATCAGAAAAGTGGGTTACGTATTGTAAGTGGAGCTGATGCTGGAGCTATTTCCCTTACTGAAATGTACAAATGATACTGATTTGGTAACAAAGTGGAGAGTACATACAATTTTAGCAATTAAAAAAAAAAATCACAATTCATCACAGGACCACACAAGCACAAGCACAGGAGAACAACTAAGCCAATCACCAGAAAAATAGTAACTCAGACTTAAAATGAAACAACATATTATTGCATCCTATGAAATAAAAAAAGATATCCGTTCAGTAGAGAAGACCAGGATTGTGGCAAAACATATAAGAAGAATCATGTGAGCAGCCACACAAAACGTACGGGTTGCTGGGCTCATGATCAAACTGATCAACTGAACCTTAAGAAAACCAATGTTCATAGGCGAGAGCTACAGTACGTTTGTCCAAATCAATACACCAAAGAGGGTGACTGAAGTTTTTCAAGCACGACTTCAAGTTCAAGTTCAAGTTCAAGTTTATTGTCATTACACTCATATACATGGTATACGGCACAACGAAATGCTATTTAGCTAGCTCTCGGACATAAACGAGAAGTATCGAAGTGATGGTCGCTCGACTCGCTCCATCAGTCACGTGGTTTAGCATGAGAATAGTTTACAGTGCATCATGTCAATCGACGCCATTCAGTTGGCGTTTACCCTTGAAGAAACCTGCTGAATCTTCAACCAAATTCTACTACCAGAAGAATCCAAAACAGTAACGTCTTTCGCGAAGAGAGTATTATTTGGTGAACGAAGGGAAAGGGATTTACTAAGGCTTTCTCATTGAGTGTGGCGGGTGTGCGCTGGCTTTTTTATTCTTTCTCAAGCGTTGTACAATACCTTCAAGAATACAAAGGGCACCCGGGAACGTGGCAAAATTTCAAAACTCTTTATTTGTTCATTTGTTAAGCAGTATTAGAAATTTCTACCAGGACAATATCGCCACACATTCGGTAATTTATGCAAAGATATTTCTGCAGAAAATATTGATATGGATTGGCCATGTTTTTCTCCAGACTTGAATCAGATCGAGATGCTGCGAACTGATTGAAAGCTGCCAAGAAACCAATGTGGATTAAAGAGCTGAGAGCTGTCGCTGCTGAAGAACGGGCAGCAATTTCACCAGAAACTGCCAGGAAATTTCGAAAGGGAAAAAAAAGAAAAAGGACAGCAGCTAAGAATAAAGGAAGGTTAAGGACACAAAATACTGAAGTGTGCCTGAATTATTTTGTCACACTATGAAACAAATTATTTATTTGGCTTTTTTTTTCATTTTGTAGTAAATCTACATTTTAATTTAATTGGAATTTATATGGTAGATTCCAGTTTTTCTTTGTGGTTTACTGTGTTTTCCTGGTATAGACAAGGCTCCCGCTGTGCAGTATTTTATTCTCATAATAATTCAAAATATGAATCAACAAATACATATGCCTGTACCATCCAAAGTAGTTGCCAGAGAGTATTTTACCAAATAATCGAAAGTTTCTTTTTGTGCTGTTTTGTCCCCTCTAGTACATTGCAGGGTGAGAGAGACGGGGCCTCCCATTATTGAAGTGACAGAATGTATGTTTTGCATCCCTTGTGACAACCTTGAAAAAGTGGTATTATTCAGAGGATGTATTCTGGTGTTGAAATTTTAAATATATTTTGACATAAAATGAAAAGTTGCTCAATATTTAAAAAACAGATTTGCAAATCCATCAAAAAGACCGTCTCCATCTGGACTCCTATATGAATTAGAAAACTGAGCCTTTTGTTCGCTTTGACAACTTTTGTTTTCCCAGGCTGAGATCCACATGGAAGAGTTTTTGACAACGTACAGTAATCAGGCAGAGAATTTGTTCTCTGAAGTGGCTACAAAGCTATCTGTCTACAAAGCAGTGCATGAATGGTCTTTACCATCGTACAAATGATGTTTTTGTTTGTCTTTTGTGTTTTCTAAAATAAGTTTGTTGTAAAAAAAAAAGTTTAACATTCTGAAAAGCAAAACTTTCAGAATACAATGGCAAATGAAAAACCAAACTGATTTTCTGAAGCTGTGCTCTAGGCTTTGTGATACGGCTTGTTCTCTCTCCAGAGGTGTCACCCAAGCACGGATCAGCGCTAATGTCTGGTCTTTTCTCCTTCAACGTATACTCTCTAAGTGTCCTCATGTCTTTTCCTAAACTTTTCTATGCTCAGAAAACTCAGATATTCCTTTTTTCCCTTCTTCAATATTCATGGTTTTTCCCTCGTTTATAAATTTCTCTCAGCACTCTTCCTGTTTGCTCTCGCATTGACTCAATCTCCAAAATCAGACCTTCTCCGCATTCCCCCGGCTTCCTCTCATTCCTCAGCTGTCTCTACCTCTTAATTGTCCCTCGACTTCCCGCTGTTACGCTGGAGACCAGCGTCACTGGAATGTGACAGACCCTATGCGGTTGACAAGATCCCGAGAAAGCCGTTAACAGCGTGATCCGTGAAATCCGAATTCGAGGTCGAGAGACTAGCACAAAGGTCAAAAGCCAGAAGAGAGACCAATCACACGATACCCAAGACAGGATCCAGAAATCGGGGTCAAAAGACAATCCAAAAGTCCATAAATCCAAGAAGCAGTCGAGGGAGAATTGCAAGGAGGATCGGATGTGTGGCTCACCATGTAGAACCCAACACTGAGCAAGGTTGGAACAGAGCGCAGGGTTTAAGCAGGCTGGAGAGGGGAGTAGGTGAGGTAGGCTGTAGTGGTATAGGTGCCCTCTGGTGGCTGGATGCTGTTACTGTAACACTCTCTCATCCTGATAATGTGTGCTAATACCTCTAGTGCAACTCCTGATCCCACCTTCTCCGTCTGTCTGTCCGTGTTTTCCCTGGCCCACTCTTCTCTGTAATTTCTGGACAACACCTCCGGCACCAGTTTGCTCCTGCTGCAGTACCAGCATCCTGCCACCAGAGGCACCTAAACCGCTGGTGCCTACCTCATCTACTCAGGGGAGGTGTAGATCAACCAGACTTCGTTAACCAATCCCTGTCCTCTTACATCACCACCCCTCCCCTCCCCAGCCTACTTAAACCCTGCTCTATTCCAACTTTGCTCAGTATTGGGTTTTACTTTGTGAGCTAATATGCTCCGCGATATTCTCCCTGGACTCCTTCTTGGTTCATGGATTTTTGGCTTGACCTTTCGATCTCAATTTCTGGAATTTGTCATGGGCGTCTTATGCTTTGTCTCCCTTTTGGCTTTTTGACCTTTTGCTAGTGTTTAGACCTCGACCTCGGATTTCACAGTTTATACTGTTAATGGGTCACTCGTGATCTCGTCACCTGCATAGGGTCCACCTCTTTGCAACTAGCTGGTCACCTTGCTCCCGGTCCGGTCCAGATCGTATTACTACAACATCACTATTTACTTCTCCCTTGCAACTCTTCTGCTGCAGTCCTAACTAGCTTCCCCTCCCTGCTCATATCTAGTAAAAGCTTTTAATACCTTCTTACTGCTAAAAGTAGTAAGATCTTTATTCCTGTCTTCTGTGCTTGACTCCTGTCTCCTCAGATGCCCTGAGCTCTTCCTCACTTTCCTGCCTCTGGTGTGTGCTTGCTCTTCCCTCACTTGCCCAGGTGGCAGAACAGGCTACTGCAGCAGCGAACATTAGTACTGCACCATCCCTCACTGTCTTTCAGAATAGATTCAGAACTCACCCATTCAGATTATAGCTCTCTGTATCAGTCTAATGGCTGCTGCGTGTTAATCCTCTGCATCTTCCCTTCTAAACACTCAGGAGATCACACAGTAATTTATTATCCACAGCAACTCTTTGGCTTCTATACTAAATATTGTATCTTCCGAATTCCTTCACAGATAGCCTGCACTTGAAACAGAACTGAAACTACAACTATGCAACATCTGATTTGAGTTTTTTTTGCCCTTCTAAAGCTGGAGTACATGAAAACTAAACCTCACTATTGTTCAGCCCATCTCTTATATAACCTTCTAGCAGCTGCGGGATAGAAATAAGTTATTATTTATTTCTCACATTTTCACTAAATACCTACCCAGCCACGTTGATGAAGCTGGAAGTGGCTGGATGGAGACCTTGTTGCTTCATCGTCTTCTGATTATCATCTCTTCTTTCCTTGAATGTAACTGGTAAGATACCAGCAGGCCCTAGTGATTTATTCATCTTGAGTGCTTATAGTGCCCAGAACACTTCTGCCTCTTCTGTGCTGATGCTATTTAATACAGCAAGTCGTCCTTGTGCAGCCTGAAGTATGTCGTTGACTTCTTCCACAGTGAATACCTGAGTCTTTGAGCATAGAAATTCAGGTTTTGTTTCTGGATATTATTGTAGTGTTTTTGAGTTCATGCAAGACAAAGGACAAGTGGAGACCAGATAGTGAAACAAGCAACTGCTTTTATTCTCCCATCAAAACCAAAACCCACTCAGGATTTACACACACATAAGGGGACCGACAGAACAGTACACAGGTTTATGGCGGTAACTCGTTAACAGAAGACTACGCACTTACAAAGCTACAGAGGACACTTAAACTAATATAACACTTATTTACATAAGCAGGGTCAGCTGCTGGTCATCATGCTGACCCTCAGACTCCCCCCGGCTACAACTCCCAGCCTGCTTCGCGGTACCCTGTGTGCCTAGGTGTGCTTCCTCCTCGCCACCGGGCGAGGGCGCTACATTATTTTGCAAACATGATGAGTCATCCTCACTACAGCACAGTCCTATCTTCTCCTACTGCTTCATATCCTTAGATTATTTTAGGGTTTAATGGTAAATAGTAATAGTTACTGTTTTTACTCAGCAGTGCCTGCAGCGTAACAGAGGCAGTAGGAGAGTCACAGAGTGGTATGTTTCGGGGGTAATGCCCCTCCAGTTCGTACTGTATGTGCTGACCGGGCTGTATTTTTGTCCAGGGACAAATGTGTCCAAGGGGCAATTAAGGAGGCAAGGCCTGGACCGTGATTAACCTGGGGCTGATATATTATACCGTGTCTCAGTCGACTTCATGATGAGGAAGATAAGGGTGTTTCTCATTATGGGCATTTGGGCTAATTTGGCCTGTTCTGACCATAGCTTTACTTTACTTTAGGTTAAGACTAGGACAGCAGGTCGAGGCAAAAAAAAACACTTCAATTCTCTTTTGAATCCTCCTTCCAGATCAAAAGTCACATTGTTTCAGCATAAGCCCTGTGCAGAGTGTAGAGTTTTAGTCTTTGGAATCGAAGCACATAAGAGATTACAAAGGACTGGTTGCTCTCTATCAGTGTCATTCTTGGCTCCTACAGTACATTGGCATTATACAGATAAATTAGACAGCTCCACCTAATCATAATGACAAGCAATTTTGAAATATACCTCTAATTGTGGCTGTAAATGCATTTATAAATGATACCAACAAAAAACAGGAATGTATCCAATTTATTTGTTATCTTTGATTAGAGTACGATGTAGCTTATAAGTGGGTAATATTCCTGACCTATAAGATATGGATTTCACATAGCAGTTTTACCAATTTAAGCTCAGTGATTTATTGCAGCCAGTAACAAAAAAAAGCTGGCAAGCTTTCAAAATCTCTAGTGCTGGCTTTTTTCCTAATAAATTCCTGTAAGCCAGACCACCTATTTCAATTTATTTTATTTATTTATTTAAATTTAGCAATTAGAGTTGAGTTTGTCAGTACATAATGATTTAGTGTAATCATTTTATTTCTTACTTACATAACATCAATGGAATAATTTACGTTCTTTACATTACTGTTCGCAGATACATGTACAATACCATAATATAATAATTATGCTGTTAATTGGTGTTGTTAATTCAAAACATATCCTTTCTTTCACTGAATTACGTAGCATTATACTTAAATAGCATTTACACGGTAACTGTAAAATGCCTTCAAAATGAAAATAAGATTTACATTTATTTCATGTGAAAAGTCCTTACACCAGATAAAGTAAGCACCCTTAATGAGGTCAAGAAAAAATCTCCAAAATTCAAAATATTGACCCATACCACATCCTAAAAGTCTCAGAAACCTGTGTCTGAAAAAAAATGTCTGTTTACTGAAGTGTTCTGGTGCAAGAAAAATATTCACAAAAGCAAAAGGCGTACAAAACAAAAACTAAAATAGTAAACTGCAGATTCCCCAAGGAATTCCCTGCTAGCAGTTTTAAAGATAGCGGTCTACTACAGTTCCAGCTGTGGACCAGCACACAGCTACCACAAAGGCTAAGACGAAGCTAAATGACTGGTAAGCCCTGAACACCAGGTGCAACACCCTGTATTCCAGCCCTGGTCTCTTCTGATGGACAGGAAGCCTCCGATCATACCAGAGTTGAGTCCGTAACCTGGAAAACATCAGGCAAGACACCTGCAGTTAACAACCAGCACATCAAAGAAATCAACAATGATAGTAGCAATGGAATTGAATATGCAAAACCATTTTTAAACAGTATATAAAAATATCTTTCCCTATCTATCCCTTTCTTTCTATGTATTCCACAATGACCAAGATGAAACAGGGGAGTGAATAATAAATCTGAGAGAACTTGCCCAGTGCTGGACTGGCAAGTTCCCTGCCTTGTGCCCATCGCTTGCTGGGCTCCACCCCCCCCAGCGACCCTGAACCGGACGAAGTGGCTTAGAAGAGAGCCGGATGATGACAGAACTCCTTGGCTGACGTGAGATGAGGATTCGCCAAGGTCCTTCCGTCCCAGGTGGTCTTGGAGGAGGAAGCAGATCGGCAGATGAGCCTAGGAGGCAGAACAAGAACGGCCGATTGGTGGTCTGTGAACGTGATGAAAACCAGATACGTATACTTGGCTGGGCGCATTTCCAGTTTTGTTATAGGGAGAAAATGAAGATATGGTTAGTAAGTATATTGTATGTTAATAATATGGATAGATGGTTGCCCGTTATGCCTTCCAGCATGTAGAGGCAGCAACATCCTGTTGCTGTTACCGTAACATTAGCTTTTTACGGGACAGGGTTGTTAGCCTTGTGCCCAACCTCCAACACGGAGGACGTGGCACCCGACGTGGGACATGGACCCACTACCCTGAGATTGAGTCTCATGTTCTACCAGCAGAGCTAGCTGGGGCATTTAATAATATATTTTATATATAATTCACTAGGAATAACAACACCCAGGAATTAAGGACACAGAAAGGATTATGGAGTGTTTAGTCAATGTGTGTCTTAACCCACTTGGCTGTGGGCTGACCTCCTGGCCAGGGGACTGGGAGGCTGGGACCCCCCTGCAGAGGGGTGACCAAGGGGCAGCTGCAGAGGGGGAGAGGGGGTGGAGGAGGGGTGCAAGAAGACGTGAGGGAGAGCAGGGGATCACGTGCGGTATTTATAGTGTTTTAGGAGAGGAAGTGACGTCAGGAGTGATTGCCAATCTCTGACGGTCGAGTCTGATTGAACTTGACTGTTGTCATCCCTCCTGAACTTTCCTTACAACCTCCACTATAAAAAGGTCTGTGAGAAAATCTGGTACCATTTCCAGACTGACCGGTATAAGTGAAGAGTTTGGAGCACTGTGCCCTGACGGAGAGCATTCACAGAGAATGACGCAAAGTGGTGAAGCAAACATTTCTGGAATTGGAAATGAGAGAGCAGATCAGGCATTTAGTTGGAGTTCCTGGCAATCACGACTTGATTACACGCAGAAAAGAGACTTTGGGTGCCATTTCATTAGAATGCATACTGTGGATTTATTGTCTGAGTGCAGGAGGAAGAAGTTAGCTGCTCCAAGTGCGATCCCACAGGATGGCAGCAATGACAACAGCGTACGGTTCACAAAGAGCAGAGGAGGAATCCGAAAGAGGAATTTTGGAAAAAAAGTTCTGCCATCAGGGGAACGGCAAGCCATTTCCCTCTGCAGTGAGCAAAGCATCTTGAAGCTGGAGTGGCGTCAGTGAAAAGGCCGGAGGTCTTCGGGACACTGAAGGCAGGTGTTATGAAACAGCGTGATGTTCAGTTGCTCCTGACGCTTGCTGGAGCCTAGAGTGATGTGGTGGAGCAGGGCTGCCATTGAAGAAGCAAGCGTAAGAGGACAGGAGGTTCAGACAACATGGCAGCCCTTGTCTGGATCACAGCTGCACGGAATGAGCTGTTGTCGTGTGTCACCTGACCAGTTGCTGGAAGAGCATTGGTTAAGCGAGAGTCTAAAAAGCATCTAGAATGATGAGGTCATGCTGGGATGCCATGGACGCTGCAAGGCCAAGGAGTCATACGTACGGAGAGGAGTAATACGCATTGTGCATTTTAGGCAACCATGGAGGGACAAAGTTGAGAGTGAAGGAAGGAGGTAAGACAAGTCTAAATGAAGAACATGTGAAGGTTTATTCCATACTGATAGGAAAAGAAAAGAGGTGTGAGGGAGAGAGGGAAACTGGCAGCTGAAAAAGCACAGAAAACACGGGAATTAAGAGGAGACGGGCAAGGAAGCAGGGAGCAGGGAGCAGGGAAGAGGGAGTATCAAGACTCGAGGGAGAACTGGAGGAGAGGTATGAGTCCAAAACCTGCAAATGAACAGAGAGAATTAGAAGGAGACAACTCTGTCGTTGAGTGAAGGGGGAAGGTCAGTGTTTCACTTTTCACTGTCAAACAAGCACAGAAAACTAAAAGATAGGACAATTCCCAGAATTCTGAAGAAAGCGGTAAGATCTAACAGTTTCTCTGCACTGAGGGGTATCCAGGGTTGAAGAACAAACAAACAAATCAAATCCCGAATTCAAGTGAAATGTTTAAAAATCTGGAGTGGTGGTGCAGCAGGAGAGTGGATGAGAAGAAACTCTTCCAAAAGATGAAGGAATTAGGGGAATTTATACTGTAGGTCTCTGTTCAAGACAAAAGTGACTCAGTTGTTTCTTTCTCTCCAGTGTAAGACATTCCCTTAAGCCCAGAATGCAGTCGGTTGCTCTTCTTTGGACGTGACATGGTGATGTGTCAACAGCAACATGTCTGTTTTCTACTAACCAATTCTCAATCCAGCAACACTCATTTTCTTGAGTACCTATCCCCTGTAATCTTGGAGTTCATCTCCCATGAGGATGTTTGCTCATGGAAGATGCCTGTGAGGAACCTGTTCTACAGCCGAGGTCGTCCCGGTGGTTCATCTCCCTCCATCTGTTCTGCCTTTGGGGACTTCCGCTGCCAGGACCCTTCCCGCTGAGCAGGGCGGAATCCGAACCCGAAGTGCAGCTCCTGCACTGACACGGACTCCTTCTGAGCGTCGCCCTTCCGACACCGACCCTACATTTCTCATCAGTGGGGTTCCCAGCAGGGCCGAAGGGAGACGATTCAGTGCCGGATTTCGCATGAGGCACTGCAGGCACAGAGCCTAGGGCCTACAACATTTGTGGTGCCTACGAAGGAGGGAAACACTAGTGACTAACGAAAAACGGGCTGAAACGACATCCTGGCGATCGACTCTAGGGGCTCCAAATCACTAATCATACGCTCTCTAGTGGCTGTTCTAGAAACGAGAAGTATCGAAGTGATGGTCGCTCGACTCGCTCCATCAATCACGGGGTTTAGCATGAGAATAGTTTACAGTGCATCATGTCAGTCAACGTCATTCAGCTGGCGTTTACCCCTCTTTGTGCACAACTTGGAGTGAAGGTGCCTAAGGCCTACGAACACCAAAATCTGGCTCTGGGTGGATCTTGCAGCGCGTAACAGATGTAACAATACTGCATGTCCATGGGTGATCTTCAGGGGTTCTGGCACTCGTGTTGGGAATCCCTCGTCAACATCAGGAGGAGACTCGGCTGCTGTACAGCCCCACGACCAGCACGAGGGAGCCGAAGTTCACACGCCATCCCCGCAGGCAAGCAGCTTCAGGCCACCCGTTCGTGTTTCACAGCCCGGCCCCAGTGCAATAAAGGAAAACCCAGGGCACTGGGGAAGGAGAGCAGATGCAACTTTCACTAATAACAGGGTCTGCTGCGCAGCAAGCCTTCAATTACCTGGCTGACTCAAGGTTAATGACATAATGATATGGACTAGCAACCTCTGGATTATAGGACCCAACCTGCCCTCCGAACAGGAAACTGTACTTTACGAGAAAGCCCTGTCTCCAGCTGTTGAGGTGGAGATTTCAAACACAAAGTTTGCTCCCTTCTTTCATTGACTTGCTGTTCAATCAATGTCAGATCTCCCCATACACCTCCTCATACACCTCTATGCTTTCCTTAAATGTGTGACAGGTGTTTTAAATAATCATTATCTAATTCTTTTAAAGAAAAGTCTATGGGAACAAACCAGACCAGGAAAAATTTGTATTCATGTGTATTTTTTATAGCTTGTGGAGTTGTTTTATTCTGGGGGCAATCCAGCTGTCTAATTCACACCCCTAACACAGGTTCTCACTTCCAAGACGCAAACTGCCAGAGAACAGCAGACAAGCAAAACACGACTTGCTCTGATTTATGAGAATTTGATCATCAGATTTATCAAGCGTGCTAACAAAGAGACTGTAGAACAAGTTTCTGGACGCAAAACATTTTATGGGTGTCGTAGTGAAAAGAAAATTCCTACTTGAAAAGTAGCTTTGTTCAAAGATATGTTCCATATCATTTTGCCCCCAAACCCAATTAGAGAGACAGATGCAGTTTTGTTTCTTTTTTCACTATTAAGCTTGAATGGATATAGTGATAGCAAAAAAGCATGTGTATTCTCAACTTTAATCCACCAGAATATAACGTGTAGAAAAATGAACAGAACCTAGGTTTTTCCTACTTTTTTTTTACAATCATACATCATAAACACACACAGTATTTCTTACAATCACACTATAGATAAAACATTGTAACTAACTACCCAGCAGAAGTAGTCAACCAAGTTTAAAAAAATGCCATATTACCAGAGAATGAGCAAAACAAGTTCAGGTTTGAGAAGGGAAACAGAACCAAAAAGTGCCAACAGAAAAACTGCAGGACAGGGCAAAACTCCACCAATTAACTACTACACCACCAAGGCTGGGTTATATACCATGAGCCCCACCCCTGGGGCTCTTAATGGACTGCTGAACTTCTATTTAAAAAGGGGGGGTCGACAAGCTCTGTAACCTGACACAAGAACAACACAACCAGTAACACGCAATAAAATACAGCGATACATACAGTATAATACAGAAATAACATAGCAACTTACAAAAACTAAGTAGAAATGTCCTATGATAGGTCACAAAGGCCATGTGAGAAGGGTCTAGCACAGCCCTTTGTCACATATACTAAAATATGTAAGTAAAGAGTGAAACGGGGCATAATTACTAAGCAACATGATCATGTAAACACTACTTATTTTAAACCAGCTTGAAAAACCTAGATTCCCCACTAGTTGCTTTTCAAGACGGGTGTTTTCCACACTTACCTGATCTAAGTTCTAAACTGGCAAATCTCTGTTCACTCTAGTTCTGTACTAACTCTGGGCCTACTGCAGACTATGTTTGACTGCAGATCTCAGGAGCTGTTTTCGTTCATGCCCACTGGCAGTCTTGCCCTGCCAAGAGTAATGTGCTAGTGATGAATTGCACACATTTCCTCCCCAGGATATCTGTAAGAGAGTCGACTTGTTAGAGTTCTTTTAACACGCAGCAACAGTAATAGACACACACAGAGCATATGACACGGTATGTTTAGATTTTCAGAAGGCTTTAGATAAAGCTCCTTATGAAAGGCTGATTCCTAAATTACAAGCAATAGACATTCGGGGAAATGCATGTGTTTGGATTGAGAATTGGCTGATAGGAAAAAACAGAAAAGTACGGATAAGAGGGTAATGATCAAAGCAGGGTGTTGTGATTAGTGAAGTATCACAAGGATCTGCACTGGGAACACTGCTCTTCTTAATGGATATCAATGATGTAGATTCTAGTTCAGCAAACCTGTTGAGCTCTTAGATGATCTTAGCTTGGAGGATCAGCTGACACTGTCAGGTCTAAGTGTGGGCCAATCAAGGACATTCACTTTCTTATTCTTAAGCCACTCCAGTACGGTTGAAAGGGTCTGAATACTTTTGCAAGGTACTGTAATTAATATATTACAGTTCTCTGTACAAGCAACAGCACCAATGGATAGACACATAGATGAACGTTAGAGTGGCTGCAAACGAGAAGAGGTTACTTGGGCCATCTAGCCCATTGGGTAGGTAGCTGAAAGAAGCTTGTGTATCAGTGTCAACACCATGGCGGGAAGCCTGATTCATACTTCCATAACCCTTTGCAACCTTACAGAAAAGAGGTACAGGGTCAAATACGGATGACATAATTACTTCATGGGTTCAGGACCCCTGCTCTTCCTAAATTATCTCAATGATCTGGATTCTGGTACAGTAAGTAACGTAGTCAGGTGGATACAAAATTCAAGGCTGCTGCAAACACCTGACTGATGACACTTCATGTGGACAAGTGTAGAATATTGCACGCAGGTGGAAAAATCACATCATAGGTACAAACTGGGAAACAGCAAGCTTGAATAAGCTGTCTCTGAAAAAAACCTACAGTAGGTGTGTGGGTTATCATTTACATCTTCCAGACAACATGTGGAAGCTATAAAAAGGAAAACAAATTATTAGGAATTAAAATATAGAATTATATAATATAGAAAATAAATTAATAAAGTGCAGAATTTAAAAGGATAAGTAAGGATAGTTAAATTTAAAATAAGGGATGCTATGTTAAAATTTTACAATGCACTAGTAAGAACTTGTTTATATTATTGTGTACACATTTAATTACAAAAAAAGATTGCTGCTCTTGAATCGTCCAAGGGAACAATAACAATATACATTCTAGGTTTTAAAGAAATGTCTCACACTGACAGCAAAGAAAGAACTGGATCTTCATAGTTTTGAGCAAAGAAGACCGTGAGGGTACCTGGCTCAAGTATTCCTTGAAATCCTCAAAGGCAATCCTATCAACACAATCAACGCAGTAGTTCATTAGGAACATCCCTGAGTCATCTGTGACTCACCTTGTGTTTGCTTGCCTCTCAGCCCATAGACAGCTACTGTACAAAAGTACTTCCAAACAACAATAATAATAGCGTCATGAGGTGATAGAATTAGGGATAAGGTAATTAAAGTTAATTTGGTATAATTCATGTGGCTCAGGGAATGGGAATCTGACAGTGAAGTCCAGGCTAACAGGACCCCAAAAGAGGTCGAAGGAACCCCATAACTCTGACACATAGTTCTTCAACGACAGACTTAATGGTGCATGAGCTTTTGGTTGATCAGGTCAGCTACAGTGTATGAAGCAGGTTTAGAGATCTAGACAACACCGATCTAGGGGCTGATGTGAAAGATTAGGTTGTGGAAGATGCTGTACCTCTCCGGAAAAGTAGCCTGAAAGTTATTGGCACTGAGGTTGGCCGTGGTTAGCCTAACTGTTGGTGGTGTAGGACCTAGTAGAGAGTGATCATGTCCTGAAGCGAGATGGTAAACAGAATTAATAAGAATAAACACTTAGGGCTAACAGGGGGACCGAGCTTGAAGAACCCAATCCAAGCTTACTGAACTGACTTCTCTGTTTGCTACATCTGAATGAACGAGGACAGATTCCAGGTATTACCCCAAAACTAGTAACTAAAGTGATGGTTTTTGAGGGCAAGCAGGAGACAGGTACACTTGAGAGGGTTGGCACCGGGGCTGCTGGTGGAAGAGCTTAGTAATGGGTCAGGACCCAGCATCGCGCCCAGATGGACGCCAGTCAGGGGAGTGTTAAGGGGGGCACCGGCGGGGGGCTGTGAATGAGGAACCAGCCTGATGTTGTGCATCACTGACCTGGGGTGCTCCTGAGGTTGTAGTTCCGTCAGCTGTTGGATTGGGGAAAGGGCAGAGTTGAAGTGTTGGAGAAAGACTGGGGCCACAGGTGTGGTGGCTTGGGCACACAATAGTGAACTGGGGCAGAAGGAGGAACAGAATGAGGAAGAGAGCAGATGGGTCGGGATCTCGGAGAGAGGTGGGATTTAAGAAGCGATCCCATGGTGCACGGTGGTGATGGAGCTGTGGGAATGGGTGACGACATGGGAAGGGACTGGAAAAGCAGGTATGATATGATGACGACTACTGGGAGTCAGTCGATTTCTCTGAAGCGTGGAGGCAAAGAGGTCAAGATGGAGAGAGAAGATTTGAAGTTGAGCATTGGCTGGATTGCCTGGTCCAGCTGTGCTCAACAAGCAAGTGAGCACAAGGAGATGGTGTGGAGGCTGAGCAACAAGCAAACAGGATGCACAAGAAAAATGAGGAGTAAAAGTTAGAGAATTAGGAAGTAATGTCTGCCTCTGGCAAAGGCAAATGCAAATGCTAACTGCAAGAAAATTGCACAAAACCTTAAGGGCTGCCTAATCAGCCAAATGAGCAGGGAAGTGGACCCTGTGCAGGCAACAACCAACTAGGAACAAGAAGTAACTACCAGAGACTAAATCCACAGACGATGCCCAAGAACAGACCAAATTCAGAAACCAGGAAGGCAATCTGAGGAGAAACACCACCAAAAGCAGAGGATTGGAAACAGGAGAAAACAATGGAAGAAAGATGAACAAGGACTGAGAGCTGAAATGGGACAGTAGTAAGGAACAAGGCAAGAAAAGCAGGTAAGTAAAAGTCCAGAGCTCAAGCCAGAGCTTATGAGACTCAACACTGAGGTGAATGAGAGTACTGAATTCATAGAGCTTTGGGAAGGGACGTGTGGAGTCCTAGGTACACTGGTCAGTCTGGGATTGGCTAAGATTTAAGGCAGCCGTCTGCGTGGTCTGCACCTCTGCTGCGCAGCTGGGGCAGCAGCCAGTGCGTGAGGCGCCCTCTGGGGGCGGGGAGGTGGAACTGTCACAAAAAGAACAACGTCAGCTTGTCACAATTAGAATTTGATTAGAATTTGAAATGAGATTTCTGAAAACGTCTGTTTATTATAACCAGCTATTTCACTCTTTTACATGTTCCAAGAAAAACATTACAGTGTATTTCTTTCAAATGTTAACTGAGAAATCAGGTAAAACTTAATGAAAATGATTCCTACATTAGTCTGATAATGATTCTTAAATTAGTCTGATTTGACTGGGTAAATTTAGCTTTTTGCTCTGTTAAATAATCATTAATTAAAAAAAGAATACAAGTTAATGACCTTATTGCAGTTGTGATGCATTTCACATTTGTTTGTATGGATAGATGCAACATGGGCATTGTCACGCCCGACATCCCTCCCTAGAGGGCGCTCCACTACTCTCATTATTGTCCGTGTGATTAAGCTCTCCAGGTGTACCCTTTTAGAGTTATTATTTAAAGACCAGCTCCTCCAGTCCTCGGGGCTCATCATTAGGGTAAGATGTCGCGAGGCCCGCCTAGCACCAGGAAACCCTACGTCCGTCTCCTGAGGGCATAGGCCTCATCCCCGAGATCTCCCGCTTCCTGAGCCCGGGGTCTGGAGGATCTCGCCCCGTCACCCTTGGACCTCCATGTTTTGTTTGTCCGTGTGCTCCCCCTTCCCGGGGATTTTAACTTTGTCGCGTTCCAGGATGGATTCCTTGTTGATGGACTCTCGGACTGTGCTTTGACCTGCCTTTGGACCCGTTTGGATTTGGATGCCATTTTGTCTTCCCTGTACACTGTCTCACGGATTGTCACTATTATTTTTGTGCACTATTAAACCCCTGTGTGTTCCCTTTTACCACGCCTCCTGTTCTCTCCAGCTCTTACCGCATCGCATAGGATCTTCTACAAGATCTGACACGGATTTCAGTCCGTGTTCGTGACAGGCATACTCTTTAATGCAGAAGACTACAAAGACTTTACTGCCTAAAAACCAGGTCTTCACGTGTTTTCTCCTACAGAACCACAATGTGTGTGTAAAATGGAAAGGCAGCCATGATAAAAAAGGGCATCTTAAGGAGAATGTAATAATGATCCTCTAAAACAATTTCCATTAATTTTAGAGATATCACTTGGGAGCAATTTCACCATGCCTAAGGCAGGTTTAAATTGCATGGTCTGTCTATAAAAATGCACTATCCCATGTGTCTGTCATACGTGTGTAGGGCACAGTGTTCGGAGAAACCAAAGAAGAGACCCTGTTAATCACCAGAGAGTCTGCTCAGACAAATCAATCGCTTCTGAGTCACACCATTGAAGAGCCCTGTGTTATGATGAGCAAAATACAGTTACAGTGTTTTGTATTTTTTTTACTTCATCAACACACTAATTGCAAATATTAACCTGATTTATGACCTGCCTGCAAAATACGGGAAATCAAAAGTTGGTCCTGGGTTCACTACCCATGATGCAAACAAACTTCGTTTTACATCTGTATACAGTATATGGATTTTGATGTGAGTAATTTTAGGGATGGCGGGTGTAGATGAATTAATGTTTAGTAATCAATAAAACAAATATCCCTGACAGGGAAATTATATACTATGTACGTTATACAGCGCATTGTATATTATATGTATTATATTTTACATATATAATAGAATACACTATGTACGATTAAAACAGCAACATGTAGTCTTCAATCTCACTGCGAAATCAAAAAAATATCCCTTTCAATGCAGCGTGGTGGCACAGTGGGGAACATTGCCTCACAATGGCTTCAGTTCCTGGGGTGTTATCTGCGTCGAGCTTGTATGTTTTCCCCGTGTTCGTGTGGGTCTTCACCGAGTGTTCCTGTTATCTCCCGAAATTCAAAGACATACTGGTGGGTTAAATGGGTGGTATCTAGGAAAACTGGCCCTGGTGTGAGTGTTTTTGTGTGTTTGTGTCTGTGTGTGCCCTGCAACGGACTGGCGTCCCGTCCAGGGTGTACCCTGCCTTGAGCCCGTTGCTTGCTGGGATAGGCTCCGGCTCCCACGCGACCCTGAATGGGAGAAAGCGGTGAGAAGATGGCTGGAGTCCCTTTGAGCACATCCTGTCCCTCCGCTGGATATGAAAGGACTCTAGTTGTGGCCAGTGTGACCTCTTCCACCTCAGTTCAGGAGGATGTCAGGTGACGGGAGAAATGGGGTTTCTGGATACTGTAAGTATTCAGGGCACTGAAGCCACGGGCATGCCATCTTCCCATTCGCCAATAATGGAAGATGAAGTGCATGTGGAATTGTGACGATCGCTTCCACAACACCTGCCAGAGCATCAGAGAAGTTGATTGGTTTCCGCTGAAGGCAAGGAGACGACTGTTATGACAATACTCCCACTCTGCGCTGTGTAGCACTGAATCTTGAATGACCGTTATAGGTACAGTTCAATGTATTCATATTTAAATGTATATACTTCAATACAGGTGGGTAGCTGCGTCAGCATGCGTAGGCTGCAAAGGAACAAGTAATAGGTTTATTCCATGCTGAAAAAAAGAAGAAAGAAAACACAACGTTTCGGCCGTGGGCCGAAACGTTGTGTTCTCTTTTCTTCTTTTTTTCTTCTTTTTTTCAGCATGTAATAAACCTATTACTTGTTCCTATACTTCAATACATTATATATTAATATAGTAATAATAAACCCTGGGGGTTTATACTGTCTTGTGAAAGTCGTCTGGTTGCAGAACTCTTCTGTCTTTACCTACTGACAGTCCTATACTCAGTATTTCTCCAGTCCCAGTCCAGTCTCTGTTCCCCGTCTTTCAGTCTTCAGTTATGCACGGGTGTTAATTCATAACCAACAAAACACAAAATGGTAAAGCTTGGCAAAGTTTGTGCCTCCACAACCCTTACCAAAAACATCTCACTTTCATCTCAAGTTAGCGTAACGCAATATCGCTCATTTTAAATCTTGCTGGAGTAGAAATGTATCTTTTAAGAGTTGCAGAAAGCTGGGCAGCCCTCTACCTAACATAAGCTTGGTAGTTTCTGGAATCTGAGCCATGTGTTATTTGCTTTTGAATTCACACAGGAGGACGTGGAATATTTACTTCTTAAGACAGGGGAGCCGGGGGGAAATCAGACAATGAGCGTCTCCGACGCCAATAGCGCAGGTCCCTGGGGATGGAACTGTGAGCACTGGATGTGCGGTACTCTTTTAACATTTGTTCCCACCAAAAGCAATTGGCATTTGTAATCCATTAGCCTGTGGGTTTAATAATCAGAACATTTTCATTATATGGCCAAGATTAGCACAAATACTACATTTTCCGATTATCTGTGAAATGTATCTGTGGAAGTTGTTGTTTCCTGGAGTTGGTACATACAGCAGAATTACGTATGTTACGTATGTTTTCAGGAAAACGTAAGCCCAGGGAGGACATTTGTGTGCAAAGAACTGGGTTGTATGGTTATTCCAAGCTTGGCTAAATCAAGTTTTAGAATACTGTTTTTAGTGCTAAGCTCCACCTTCCCTTATCTAGCTGAATATACCTCTACATACTATACAGCATATACAGTAAGTTATTAGCAATTAACCCAAAACGGGGTTGCAGGGGAGACAAAGCCTATCTAGCAGCGGGGTACACCCTGGACATGATGCTAGTCTATCACAGGGTACACAGACACAAACACACACAAACCCACACAAGGGCCAATTCTCCCAGAAGCCAATTGACCTATTAGCATATTTTTGGACTGCGGGAGGAAACCGGTGGACCCAGTGAAAACCCACACAAAAACAGATGAGCCCCACACTGATAGCACCCCAGGATTTGAACCCAGGTCCCTAACACTGCGAGGCAGCAAAGCTAACCACCGCATCACCATGCTGTCCCAGAATTGACTCATGCAAATACTTGCATATTTAAGGTTAATATTTTTGTTCATAAAACAGCTGAAACATAACTGTAAGGTTTGCTGTGGATTGTGACATGAAGACCTCTAAACAAGTACCACTTAAATGCTGTCCCCCTTAGACTATTGTAAACGTTTAGCTTCCTGCTTTATCTTTAGATTTCTGTTGAGGAATATCACAATACAACGATCCACACAGATCCAGGCCTCTGTTCTGTCTGCCACTTTGTCAGGCTGCTCTTTGGTGAGTTTCTCAGAAATGCTTGAGTTAAACAGAAATCCCTCGTGTGAGGGGATTCAATGCAAGAGTTCGCCATGCAAAGCAGATGTCAACTTTTCAGCCTAGCTTCTGTCTTCTGCTGCCACCTGAAACATGTAAATATGTAATCCTGCTGCACTAACCTGACTGGGCGCAGTGGTCTGAAACAGAAGGCTGAATCCACATGCGGGGAGAAAGGCAAATCAGGGAAACAGCCAATCAGCGAAGGGCAGGTCCAAAGCCAACGTGAAAACCGAAGTCAAGAAGTAAGAGGGCAAAAGCATACATAAGGAGATTCCCAAGGCTTAGTCAAGGAAGCAAGCCAGGCATGTCACAGAGCAGGGTCAAAGCAGGCCAGATCAAAACACAAGAGGAGGCAGGCAACACACAGGAGGAGATCCGGAGAGGTAGTCGGAGAGAAGCGTAGAGCAAATCTGGGAAAAACGATCACGCAAGCACAAGAGTAAGGAGCTCTGAGACAAGAGGCTACACTCTATGTCTGAGCGGAGAGGTACTGCTGAGGCTGGTCTTAAATACCCTGCTGGTTAAAGGTAAGTGATGGATTAACTGTGCACGGGTTGGCTCGGTCCCTGTCCAGATAAATATTTGCCTCTACATTATCCACTAAGACAGCAAGGCGGCAGAAAGGTCTCTAATCCCAACGTTGGTTTAGATCTGGTTATTAGAATTGTTAGGAATAATTACATTTGAAAATATTTTCGATTTACTAGAATATTCGTCATTTGTAAATAACATTGCTTTATGAAAATAATTAGTGTTATCTTGGACTTTCTTGACCAGAATTTACTAGAATGATTATTTAAAGCGTTAAAAAGGAGCACGCGACAAAAAAGGCCTAGAACTTTGGGGGGAGTCTGAATTCACCGGCGAGAGTAACAGACGGAGTTTGAGCAGAGCGGGATTCAGCCTGTTTTAAACTCATTTTAGACTTACGAACAGGATTTATACAATATATATTTGGATTTATTGTTTATCGAGGGATATTGAACTTCGCCTCTTGCGTATCTGTTTTGGTGGACACGCATTGAAAGGGAAATCCTAAAAACAACAATTTACAACAAACAACAGTGACAGAAGGCCATTGACAGAAATGGACTCTTAGATAAGTGCACTTTTGTGTTTTTCTTTACTCATGTTAAATTATTGTAATCATAAGTATAGTTTTGTTTTGTTATTGTAAATACATTTGTCAATATATAATATAAAAATAGATGCTGACTGCTTTTCTTTTTCTGTATCGTAACAGAATTAATATGCTCTATACCCCTACCGTCTCTGGGGTACTGACACATGCTACAGTTAGAGGTAATGATTTTATGGGCAATGAAAACCGCATCCTGATTGTAAATTCTTGATGCAAGTTGTTAAAAAACGAATGTTATTTTAAGGCAGACCAGGAATCACTTTCTTTCCAAGCTTGAAACTTGGAAAGGTTAAGACAAAAGCCAGCGTTTCTGAAAATAAGAGGGTTGAGGGTTTCCAGATGTGTTCAGCCTAGAGGTTCAGCGGTTTCAAGGTGATGAGTACAATCATCTGCAGGCCTTGCTTTGAGAAGCGCTTCATCTGTCGCCCTACACAGCTCCCTGGTCTTCCAGGCTGCCACGTGTCTCCCTGGTGGGAGCTGCACGTCAGCAGTACATAGATATGTGGGTCCCTTCCTCTACGTGATGTGCTCTGGGTTCGAGATGGTAAGCACAATATAAATGCAAGCAGCTTTTATCTTTTTTATCTTTATTATTTGAATGCTCTTCTGTAATACTAAATGATTATCATTCAGTCTTTTTTTCACTTTTGATATTGTGCATAATTAATTAGAATAAAAGCTTCTGAATTAAATCTGTGTGGTTATTGTTTCTTGTTAGGTACCATCAGTACCAGGAATACAACCATAGTTTTTTTTTTCTCTAAATGAACTTGAGGTGAGAATAGTATTTTGAATAAGATTCAGCAGACAAGGCACGACATTCGTTCACTAAAGACGCAATAAATCACTCCCCCCTATTAACAAAAGTGCTTTACTTTAGTATTGGCAGAGATCCACAAAGATCACCTGAATAGAAATCTTAAAGTTTACTCTGCTGGGCTCACTGCATGAGTCAGACTGAAGAGTATGCAGGATACAGGAGCCTGGGTCTTTCTGGTGAAGTTGATTTCAGGGGTGGTAGTTTAACCACCTGCTCTACCTCAGTTTGAAACGCCAAACAAAACTGAACACCAACAACGATTAAGAGAGCTCTGAGCTGCTACCTCCGCTTGGTCCCAGCGCCCCCAGTGCGACTCCTTGCGCTGGAGAGCTGCCAGGCGGCGTTGCTGGTACAAGTGAAAGGAGCATCGAGAGCCTGTGAGCTGCGCGGAGGGCTCTGCCGGGCGGCCGCATGTCTGCACAGGCCGGCGGCGTGTCAGTCACGATTACCACCTGTTCAGCAGCTCCCTTCAGGTTTCATCACCTCCCCTGGATTAGGCAGCCATCTGCCGTAAGCAAAATTGACTGCCCTCCAGCAGCAACTGTCAGGTGCTGAATTTTCACCGTATAATTGCTGCCTGCGCATTTACAAGACTGCCCCCCCCCCCCCCCCCCACACACACACACACCTCCCCTCTACCGCCGCCCCCAATAACATCACCAAGAAAAACAACAAGCGCCGCCACCACAGAAGCCACGGCCACCGTCGTGCGGATCACAGCTCTATCAAAGTGCGGCTTTCTTTCTCGCCGGCCCACACTGCCTCGCAGACAAGACAGCTCCCGGCTGCTCAGTGGGAAGTCCTTGTTAAGGACAGACACTTCACTGAACAGCCGTGTTGTTGCGCAGAAGTGTGTGTGCGTGCGTGCTTGTCCAGAAAGACCCTCCCTTTCGGGCTCACGGGGCTCATATCTGTGAACTTCCGATTTCTTAAAGATCAGTTCAGTTCAGTTTATTTGTCATATGCACAAGTGCAGTGAAATGCGTGTATACAGACGTCAAGGATTAAACCAAAAACATCAACGCAGAACAGCAGCAAATAACATGCAGCTTAGAGAAACAAACACACCAGTGTGAGCCAGTGGTTGGGGTAGGGTTCAGTAATCTGACAGCTCGTGGGAAGAAACTGTCTCTGAACCTGGGCGTACGTGCCTTTATGCTCCTGTAACGCGCCGCCGGCACCACACAAGCCAAAGCCACCGTCGTGCAGATGAGTGACAGAGGCTCTGAGTGAAGATTCAGCTGACTTGTTCTGTTTTCAGACACTTCAATGAAAACCTTTAAACTTAGATAATGAATGATAGCAAAACAAGTGTCAATTGCACAGACTTTAAAGAATGAAATTAATTTGCTCACGCATGCTGTGTTGATGCTATGCAATGTTTTAGTCACTGGTGTTGCATATTTACGCCCCTACTAGCTCTGTTGGTAGAGCACGAGACTCATATTCTCAGGGTAGTGGTTTTGTGTCCCACGTCTGGCGCCAGGTTGTCTAATAACCCGAACTGGGCAGCAGCAGTGTGGGGTGGTGTTGGTGGCGGAGCATCACGTTTCTGTGACAACGGCAACAACACTCGTGCTCTCTGCACGGAAGAAAGGCCTGGCAATCCACTGTACTTCTGTATCCTGCCATGAAAACTCTATGGGCAGTGACCGGGGAACATAGGTGTCACGGATGTCGGAAGGGACGAACCGTGGAGAGGCAGGAGAGCGGAAAAAGACCCACATGCGTAGCGGCGGAACGGGGGATTAGCCTGGGCTCAGCAGTTCAGGAGTCGTATAGAAACCAATGCCCTCAGGCAGCGGATGTGGGGCGACCTGGATGCTAGGCAGGTCTCAGGACATCCGAACGTCAATGCTGAGCGAAGGTGAATCAGTGACCCGGAAATATATAGCCTCAGAAAGAGAGACACCAGAAGGACAGCAAAGCACAGGAAACTAGGGACAGGACAGAGTAGGAGCGCCCTCTGGCTGCAGAGGGCGTGACAATAGGGTCAACACGGACTCGTCTCATCGCCCCTTGCATATTAATAGAGGTTGTTCTGTGCCGTAAAGACCACCTTAAAGAGACCACAAGACTGCATCCATTTATTTTCCGACCTCTTCTTCCCATTCAGGGTTGTGAGGGAGCTGGAGTCTATCCCAGTAAGCAATGGGTGCAAGGCGGGGTAGGTCCTGGACAGGACGTCAGCCCATCGCAGGGCAGACACGCACACTCACGCCTATGGCCCATGTCCCCAGAAGCCAGTTCACCTACCAGCGTGTTTTTGGACTGCGGGAGCAAATCGGAGCACCCACAACGAAACCGACGCGAACACTGGGGGAACGTACAGTACTGTACAAACCCCACACCGGTAGCAGCCCAGGCCCAGAACTGCACCCAGGGCCCCAGCACTGCAAGGCATGATAAATAAAAATAATAAAGTTAGCAAATCTCAGCAGATCACTAGCAACCCTCTCAAGAGTTGTCTCTATACTAGGTAACATACAGTACATTGCTGTCGGAGCCCATACAGCTTGTTTGAAGATAAGTGAGCTTGGAGCTGAACACTAACAGCCTGTTCTAGAACCTCTGCCAGACCTGGGAAATCAGAAAGTGGCTGATAATTCCATATAGGCTGGAGTC
The DNA here is from genome assembly GCF_055471065.1 of Atractosteus spatula. Classification (NCBI taxonomy): domain Eukaryota; kingdom Metazoa; phylum Chordata; class Actinopteri; order Semionotiformes; family Lepisosteidae; genus Atractosteus; species Atractosteus spatula. Next base: position 66,288,016 of record NC_142707.1, read on the forward strand.
TTACGTTCTTATTTTTCAACAAAAAGATAATAACTGGAAGGTTTAAGAGCTGAATAGTTCCAGAACTAACTGATTCATTGGGACAGAAATAGACGTGCATAAGACCCATGGAATCTGGTGGGATTCCTTTTTGAGATAGTTTCAGGTTGCTTCCTTAGAGAAACTGCAAGAAACTCCGCAAGGTGAAATGCAGCAAGGTTGAGAGTCAATAAATTATTCTCAGAAATGCAATCACCAGACACAATCTGACTCCGGATGTTATCGGCATTTGGTTTTTCAATAGTGTGTAGCATCCACATGCATGTTAGAAATCCTTCAAATTAAAACCGTTGTAAAGCCAGGCACCAGGGATGACTGTATACAAGCATCAGTGCTAGAGCAGTTATTAAATTAGAAAAAGACTTCAATCCTTTTCTAATTTCCATATATTCAAGTGATTTTAACCCTGGTACAGGTAATGGTCCCAGAGCAGTGTTTTCCATACATCAGTATACAGTTATCATTTCCCCCCCTTCACCTTACTCATAGGATTTCTCACACAGAGGCAGCCAGGGGGTTGAACCTAACTGAGCAGGAAGATGTCAAAGTGATCATGCCAAGTTTCACGGAACATAAAATGTCAAGATCGTTCTCAGTAATTCTAATTGTAAATAGTTAACTGTTGTTTGTTAATTATTTTTCTCCTAATCAAATATTAAAAACTAAGACCACAACCAATTGTTCCCTTTAGGATATTTAATATATGAATAGGCTGGATACACATTTTTGAAAACATCTACTGACGGTGGCTGCTTATGTATTGCAGTATCACATTTAAAACCAATACTTGGTTCTTAAAATTGGTTTCATACTAGCAGTTCACATACTTGGGTACTCCTTTTGTTTAATTTTTCTTGTCACCCCATTAGGCTCATTTTGATTCATTAATCATAAAGTCCTTTAAGGAAAGACAATATTATTTCTGAGAATGCTACACTCTCCCAATAACACCAAAATGTTTTAACTGGTTTATTCCTGTGTGAGACCAAGGAGAGATGCAGAGGTTGTCTAGTGATGGAATATGAATGATATCTGGGCCGGGAAGAGTTGCCTACACCTCCCATACCACTGTTCCAGTTGTTCAGAACCAGAACAAGCTCTGAGGCACCTTCTTGGTCCAACAGCGATGGCTGTTCCTTTGAGCACCTGCAGAAAAAGTTAAGTGGTGTATCATTCACAGCAAAACAGAAACTGCACATGTTGTCATTCTGTATTGCTCTAATACAGTGGTTCCCAGTCCTGGTCCTGCTGACCTGTTCGTCTGCTGGTTTTCATTCCCTTTGTTAGATAGCTGAAGACTTATTTGATGTAAGACATTGCTTCATTGGAATATTTGCGTCTTGCTTCTAGTCACAAATTTGGGATTTTATTCTGTTTACAAAACACAACTGTCAAAGCTCCAACGTGTTGAAGAGCTGGGAACAAACAGCTCAAATTCATCTTAATATTGTTGCTAAGTCAATGAAGGGTTTAATTGTGTTGCTGAGGGTTCGACTGAAACATAAACCACCAGGACCAGGACTGGGAACGGTTGTTCTAATACCCAGGTTCTTCAGAGGAGGCTGCTCAAGACTGGCTTTCATGCAAAATTTGTGTGCAGTCCCCTGTTACAATGAGCTTGCACTTACTGTTAGAGCTGCCTAGCCAGGAGAAGTGGACCCTGGGCAGGCACCTAAAGACTAGGAACAAGAAGTGACTACCAGAGACTAAATCCACAGACGATGCCCAAGAACAGACCCAATTCAGAAACCAGGAAGGCAATCTGAGGAGAAACACCACCATAATCAGAGGATTGGAAACAAGAGAAAACAATGGAAGATGAACAAGGACTAAGGGCTGAAACAGGACAAGAGAAAAGGAGAAGATCAGAGGTTATGAGTGTGGAGGCAGAGCCACGGATTAAGGGCGACGCGTTGCCTTAGCAACCACAGCTGTCCTGGCTAATTTAGGACAAGCCGCGGCTGTGGGGCCCTTGAAGACACACTGAGCAGCTCCTGGAGGGACGGGCAGACCCCCGCAAGGGGAGAACCTTCCAGCGACAGTCCCGGAGGGGGTTGTGGAGAGAGCGTTGAGGCCGCGTTTTTGATTCTTTTTGTTTGTCTTTTCTCCTGTCCTGCTGTGATGATTCACCGGGGCAGGTAGAGTTTTCTTTTGTTTTTGGCCTCGCTCCTTTTCTTCCAGCCTGGACCCCGCTAAAGAGGGATAGTCCAGACTGGATACCGCTTCCCCAAGCGGTCTTTCTTTTTCCTGCAGACTGGACCCTGTTAGATAGGGATCGTACGGTCTGGACGTCGCTGTGCAAAGCGGTGTGCTTTTTCTTTTTCCTTTTTTGTTTGTATTTTTCCAGTTTCGACCTCACACCGGGGCCTCCACCCCCTCAAAAGGGGCGTCGACTTTTACCAGTGTTCACCGTGGCTCCTCCCACTGAGACGAGACTGAGCACTGAAGTGAATGAGAGCACTGAATGTGTAGAGATGGGGAAGAGGGGCGGGAAGTCCTAGGTACACTGGTCTGTGATTGGCTAAGACCGAATGTAGCTGTCTGTGTGGCCTGCGCCAGTGCTTGAGGCGCCCTCTGGTGGCAAGGAGGTGGAGTCGTAACACTTACCCAGTTCAACCAGTCCGAGAATTAAAATAAAGAACATTCATTACCTCCTTGAAAAGGAGGCAGGAGGGCTGAGAGAGGTGGGCTGGGCAGCGCTGTTCAGGTGGTGCTTGGTATTTCAAAGCACATTAAGAGATCGCCCTCACGTTGTCTGACAGAACTGCAAAAAGTACTGCGATCACTAATAACTAAAGAGGAGAGGTAAGTCTATGATCATTTCCTCTTCTTTTTCCTTTCAGCCATTCTGAGACCACATTGCCAGCGGCTGTAAGTAATGAAGCAAAAACAGTGCGGTGTTGTTCTTCCTTTGCCAGCAGTGAGACTCAAGGGTGGGAGATATTCTCACAGAAAGAACACGAGAGATTAGTCTTCTTTCTTCCAATGGCCTTTAATCTTCTTCAAGAACACACACACACACACACACACACGTGTGCCTCAGGAAAAGGGCTGTTCCCCGCACACAGCTCAGCAAGCGGAGCTTATCCTGTCACACAAACAACTGGACCGTAAAGAGTGGACTTCTCTCCCTTCCAGCTCCAGGGACCGGCTGTCCCAGCTGGCTTCGTACACTGCTCTGCCTGTCAGTCTTCAGGTGCCCTCTTATCCGAACGTATCTTAAGCATCTGTAGTAGGACTGAAAATGCCCTTCGCTGAGATGAATTGGTTTTGACTTCCATTTTGCTTGGCAAGTCACAGTGCCTCCAGAGTTACTGGTAAACCTCCAGCTTAGGCAGAGCAACTGAGCCTTTAGAGATGAAAGACCTGGTTGTAACTCTACAGTGCACTACTTTTTTTAGGCTGTATGCCGTAGGTGTCACTACATTGTGTATATATATTATATATAATAATTACAGAAAATTCCCATGGATCTGTTTCTAAGACTAGGGGCGTTAAGACCGGTGTCCTGTCTAAATTCCACTCTTGAACTCTCTGGGCTCCGGCCTGTTCCTCCCCTGGTTGAGGGATCACTCTACTTCCCCGATTGAGACAGTACAGAGGAAGAACCCTATCAAGGTATTCAAGTGTATTACATCTTAGCTGCAGTTTCTATTCTATATCCACTGAGCTTTCTCCATGTCTTTATATGAACTTCTCATTTCAGGAAGAACAAAGGCACACAAGTCTTGACGTGTTTTGGAAAGGTTTATTGAGCGTTAAACCTGAGAAGGTTTCACTAATCCTTCTTGGCTGACGAGGAGGAGGCTGGGACCCCCAGTCAGAGTGGGTGTGGAGTGAGGAGTGACCAGGGGGCAGCTGCAGGGGTGGAGGAGGGGTGCAGGAGGGGTGCTTAAAAGGTTTTCAAGGTAGAGAAACTCTTGGTTTACAGCTTTTGGAAAATGATATCAGGGATGATGACAAGTAAGGGCAGCTGAGGTGAAAGCGAATTCGGTTGCTGTCATCTCTCCTGAGCTCTCTGTCTGAGCACAGACAAAATCGTACAATGTGTTCTGATTACAGCAGGATGTTTCGTATCATTAATTCCCTGTTTAGCTTAGTCATCAGCACAAATTTTAAGAGGTATCAGCAGCAGAAGTGTTGCATTGCTAAGGAAACAATCTACAGTCTATTAACCCAAAGGACATTTGACACTGGTTTACCTAACAGATTTACTATTAGTTGCTGTTTATCTTGTAGTTCCCAAACATTTGTGCTTCCCAGCACTTAATGCACCCCAAAGATGCAAAACACCACTGCTGGTGCACACTGGCCACTGTGATCACTCAGGTGGGGGTGAGATGGGCCCCATCCAGTATGTAATGCAACTTACATCCTTACACCTTAGATCCTTTACCTTTGGGTAAAGGATCAAGGATTTGCACTTTGGGATAGAAAACACTATGTAAATGCAACTCATAATAATGCTGCTGCTGCTGCTGCTGATGATGATGATGATGATGATTATTATTATAAGTGTGCCCTACAAGTTGTCAGATCATGCAGTGAATGATGTTGTGCTGGTATTACAATTTATAAGCATGTCCACAGATTAACAGGTATATTGACCTGGGAGGCTTGCTCTTTTTCTCAACCCTAGCTTTCATCTTGCAGCTCCTGTGTACATATGGTAACGTCCGCTTACATTGTCATGTTTGCGAAGGTAATCTTTTCAGAACTTCGTGGCACTAAATATGGCCCAAAAGGCGAACCTCAGAAATTTGACGCAGATAACTCAGAACGCAGTGTTGAAATAACCCTTGAGGTTATACAAAAATGCATCTGGATACATAAATTTAAGAAGGAAAATTAACACCGACATCTTACAAAATAGCCTTTTCCCTAAATTTAAGCTGAGTGCCTTCAGGGGTTTGTCAATGAGGATTCCAAGTGGTGAAGACCAACTGTTGTTGAAGACCAACTCAGTGAGTCCTGTCTTCTTTGTTTCTCTCCTGTCTGTCTACTGTGAAGCTATACTCTATTACAGTCTATTTTTTAAACAAAATTTTTGTCACGTGTGTTTGACTGGCTTGATCCAAAAAAATTCTGCTTTCGAAAGTTATTAAACGTGTGAGTTATTAATCAGATCGGGCAGTGCATCCAGCCAGATAACCTTGAATCATGAAGCCATTGAATACGACTCTGATCCTGCCGTCTCTGGAAATTCAGATAATACCAGTACCCCAAGCAACAACCAGCCCTACGCATCCCTACTTATACCCCTTCTAAAGGACACGCAGCTTGTTTCTGGTGTGTTTTAAGTTCACATAGTCACAGTGAATTATGGGAATGATTACTAATTAGCTCATGTTGTTTAACTATGACAGACGCAGAGCCATCTAAAGGGGCTTCTGATTCTTCCTTTTGCAAATGTAATACATACCTTATATGGTGCCTAAAGTACCCTGACAACCTATTCACCACAAAATTGTTCAGTTTGAGAATACACATTAAGATAAAAAATATTCACTTGAACAAATGTGTAGCCATTATTGGTAATTCAACGTAAGAGACATAATTGGAAGGGGGTGAATACTTTGTCGAAGCAAAGCAGATACACACCTCAAGGAAGCTTTGTTTTAAATTCATCGTGGAATTAACATCTAAGTCTTTCTATACAGTATATGTACCGTATAGTTGCGATGAACATCTATTTCGTTGTTTTTATTACTGCGTATCAATTTCAAGAAGAATTTGCTTCAAAATTGTCAGGCACAAGCTGCGATTCTGACCCCTGAACGTTCTTGTTGAAAGCACGGAGGGAGGATCAGATCTGCATTAGATCAGAGGATGGCAACAGTGAACCTAAACCCATACAGGAAGTGAGAAAAGACCCCCCAGCTACCTGGCAAAGTTAATAAACGAAACATGGAAACGACAGAAATTATTAAGCTAAACAAGAAGAGATTTATTTTTGTTGTTAATGTTTTTTTTTTCCGGTATCCAATTTGGAGAGTCAGAACCTGCTTCAGGTTAATTGTAAATTAATCCAACCCGTATGTTAAGAAAATAAAACTATAGCGTTGTGATTGGCTGATAGCCAAAGGGGAATAAGAGAGAAATGTCACTGTCTGGTCTTGAACCCATATCAGATATTCCATGAAGACACCCCAGCGCACACTTACAATATAACTGCCTTGATTGCAACACAACTATTCTTTCCTCGTGATTTCATGCCTCTGGCCTGACGGTAGACTCAGTTACAAGAGGGGGTGAGCCATGCTGAAGGATGAGAAGGACGACATTTCTGTGAGGTACAGGAAATAGTCTGAACTATAACCCTGATGTCTGTAAAAGACTCTGTAGAAACAGGCAGGCATAGCATATTATTTCCTGGGGGCCAATGGAAGAAAACATATTAGATTTTATTATTATTATTATTATTATTATTAACATTTATAATTTTTCTCAGGGTTCAAAGGTTAATTTATCTCAAACATCATCATTGATTTTTTTTCTCACAATTCTAGAAAAACAAAGCATTTACCTTGAAATCATGAGATCCCTTATCTCATTTTTTTAAAAGAAAGTAACATTTGCAACTTATCTTCTATAATAGCCATTTACATGCAGTAGAATCCATAAACGGAACAGACCCATTTCTTCCTGAAATCCTGTGATCACTGAGATAATTATCCCGTGATCTCAAAACTAATCACAGGATGGCCACATCCAAGAGCCAGCATCCAGGTTTGTTTTCTTGTCATTAAACGATACCGGTAGTGAGTCACCCAGACTGATAGAGTGAGTGAATAACGGGGCTTTCAGGAAAATTATTCAGATTAATTCTTTGTCAAGGATTTTGCATTGTGGGGTAAATGACACGCTTTTACATAATGACAGGCTGATACTACATAAATGTGTTTTATTGGAGGACACCTCTATAAAACAACTCATTAATTACCTGCATTAATTACATGTTCACACGAACTGATTATTAAATGAACTGATCTTCAAGCACTTCAGTTCAGTTATCACAGAAAATCATCTCCTGACCCAACTATCGCCCTCCCTTTTTTTCTCCCCTCGGTGTGCGTGTCCTCACAGGTGACAGAGGGGAATTTTTAGCGGGGTGGAACTGATCACTGCATTTGTCGCAGTAACTGTGTGTTTTTAGCAGACTCACAATCTGACGGTTATGATGGATTTTCCAACTTTTCTGAATCCCTCTTAATAGGGAACATAAATTAAAAGTGAAAGTAATGCATAGATAATGCGGCTATTAATTATGAAGCATTGAGACCAGAAGTTTCTGAGAACCTTGGATTATCATTTGGTTAGAATATCAGTTTTATTCAGTTATTCAGTTTATTCAGTTTTATTTAAATTTTGTTTAACTTCCAAGAGAAATGTTAACTTTATAGTTGTAAATCAATTACTGGAAGGTTGGCATAAAATGTCCTGATGATGTGCCCATCCCATCTGAAATCTCAGCCTTTGACTCCTAACGAGGACGGGTACTTTCCTGTGTGTGTTTGCCAAACAGCTCCACGGCAACATAAGTTATCCTCTGCGTTTTAAAGAACATGTCCATTGAGACAGCTTAGGAGTGGGGTTGGCACTGGCCCAAACAGCAGCCCGTGAGAAACCTGACACTGATTGCATTTCTCCTAATTAAGCCCCGTCTGTCCTTGGTGCTGAAGAAATAATTTGTTTCGAGCAATAATCATCACACATCAGCAATTACATTCTGTTTGGTCACTTGCATTTTCAGGGCTTTGCTGCTACTGTGGGCTGATGTGAAATGTCTGAGAATCAGCACAAAACAACTCTTTCTATGCCATAGGTGCCCCCAGACTCAAGACACGCCAATCAATGAGAAAACGACAGTTTTCAGTGTATCCTGGAACACCGGGGGGCTCGACCAGGGTTACAGTCCTAGTGATAGATGGGGGCACACTGACGGATACCTACTGTAGGTTTGAGAACGTGGGACTTCAGTGCTCTGTCTTCCCAGCTGCCCTATGTTTTACTAAGGAGATCTGGCTGTCTCATGCAAAAAAGCACCACAGTCACAGTGAAGTGACAAGAAGGAAAATTAAATGTTTCTCTGTTTTCTTCCTAATTCAAGCCTGGAAAAGGTCTCTAAAATCTTTTAATTATCTATGGTCACAACATCATTTAATATCAAGCTGATATCAATCACTTTATAACTCCTGGGTTCTTACTCTATGACCGACTTCTATCATTTGTGTAACATACAACAGTCTGTAGACCCTGGGGATTCGGATCACAGGGTTTTGTCATAGATTAGCCAACACATGCAAAAAACACAGCTGCTTTCTTAGTTTTTAATCATGGAAAATCTAAACTACAAAATTATCTCACACGCCTTTTTGTTTTCTTTTAAAACACCCTTTGTACTGGTAAAGAAAAAAAAAGAATGGCACAACACAATTATCACATTAAATAAACACAATGTGTAAGAACATTATATATAAAAATCACAGGTACTGTTTGGAATTCATTTTTTTAACACCTTCAAAACAGCTTTTCTTTCTTTACCTTGTTCCTCACTGACTAGTGGCAGGAGATGGGACACCTGATTTTTCTTAGTTCATGAAGTCCTCATGACAAATAGGTTACAAGCAAAAGTACAAGATAAGGTTAATTTAGTCAAATTTAATTAATATTTTTAAATTTTTGGTAACAATTTTTAAAATTATTTTCAAAATTATTGCTAGGCAGCTAAGTTTACATAACAGGGGTTATATGTTTGTAAGATGCTTTTCAGAGAGACATTCAATACACTTTCTCTAGCTGATTGATGCAGTAAAACCACTTTATCCTTACAATACTAAAATGAGCTAGCTGTTATCCATACAATACTAAAGTGAGCTAACAGACTCACCCTGTTAAGCTTAATGCCAGCATCGTTTACTTTTTATTCAGGAATTCTGGTATCCCAGTGCATTCCCACTTGCCTGAATCCGCTGGCAGAGACAGAGTTAAAATGCAAAACAGTCTGCTCAATAATAATCCATGAGCAAGCTTGGGGGCAATTTCTCACCCAGCTATTCCGAGGAAGTGTAGATCTCCATATCACGAACTGCATTAGCATGAATTTCTCAGTATACTGCACGCATATATATCCTACAGCTAAAACCATGCTCACAAAATTCTTCATTTCAATTTGGCCTCAGTAAGGTGTGCAACATTCCTCGTGTATGCAGGATTTTGGAAAAATGCTTGTGTTGTTTTTCCCCAAATGCGTTAAAATAAATAGTTGATCTGTAATGTTTATCAATATGTTTATTACATTATCTCACCAATATCATTCGGTGTTTTTGTTTCTCACAATGATTTTTAAAATATAAGAAACATGCCTGAGAGGTTTGGAGGCAGCAGTGTGGAGCGACGTTTGAGCTGGAGCTCTGAACTGGAAGACTGCAGGTGTACTGTATGTCCCCGGTGGGCCACTACTGTTCATACTATTATTGTTGTTGTTGTAACAATTGGGGGGTTACAAAAATGGTTCATTAAGCAGGAACTGTTTGAGTGGATTAATCAATAATTTAAATAAATAATCATAACCCCCGACTGATATTTGCAAGAATATAATACCTGAACAGTCTGTATAGTTAGGGGCACTTGAATTCTTTGCTCTCTGGCACAGTTTTGGTGAAAAGAGTAATAATCCAGAAACATTTGGTTAAACAAATATTTTTTAAAATGACCATAAACTCACTAAACAACACACAACATAAACATACCAGTTACTATATTTACAAGTTAAATACAAGGTGTTTCAGAGGCCTGTGTCTACACCACCCAGAAAAACACCTACAGTAACTGCTACCAAGTAATCAAACTCATAAACCGGGATGCTGCCAAATGAATGGGAACCTATCTCCCTATTCTAAAACACACCCACTCGCCAGGAGAGGCCATTTTTAACCAAAGGATTCTGTACTCAGGAAATCAGAGTTCCCTAACAAAGACAGAATAGCAAGCTCTCTTAGCAAGGCTGAAATACTCAACTCACGCCCGCTCTTCGGGATTATCTGGACAAGGACCGCTGGCCTGGCACACGCTCCATGTGTCCTCATGTCTCCTCTCTCCTCCCTGTGTTCCGTTCTCATCCATTCCCCTGTGTCTCTCTTTGTCTTGCATCCTACACTTCTGACCCTCCTAATCATTTACCCAGAACTTCATTCACTCAGGTGACCCAGAAGATTCTTTAGATCAGTGTGTCTCACACCCGGCACAACTAAGTAAACATCCCTTGGTTTGAAGCTCATCACATTATTATTATTATTATTATTATTATTAGTCACACTACCATAAATTACCATCAGGCCTGTCTTTATCTGTTACACCTCTCCTGCTTTCTGCTGCATCTTCTTTCCCCTTTCCCTCTCAAGCTCTCTGCAGGAAGATACGAGGCCAGGCTCGGGAGCGGACTCCTGTCTTTCCAGTCTTGGACCTTTGGGAGCGCCGTCGGGCACCTCCTTGGGGATCCCCTTTCCCTCTGTGTGACTCTGGTTTGAGGATCCTATCCTTCATGCAATGTCCGTATGACGAACGCGAACTGAGCTTGTTCCTGTTCCGTCTCCTCGAGCCTGATCTCCTGGCCTGCCTCTGTCATGGCGTTGAGGGCTCTCCTGAGGGAGGGAGGGAGGCCGTAGCTGTATGGCTTCCCTCTGGAAAAAAGCCCTGTTCTACCTCTAGAGGGTCAGGTTTGCACAGGCTGGGGAAAGTTTTTCTTTCTGGTTTTTGTTTACTGCCCTTTGTGTTCAGAATGACCCTTAATCACTGCCACTGGAATGTGTTCTGAGTTAAAACTACCTTTTCAGTTTCTCCTACCGCCCTGCCTAAATGTTTTTTTTTCTCAATATATGTGACGAAAATTAAAATCTCTCCTGATAACCACTACTTCCTCTATATGCGCACTCCTGATTTCACTATTATTATTGAATCGCAACTGTTGGTTGACATCTGGTAGCCTGCAGCCTACTCCTAACACTAAGCCCTTTGAATGTTTTTATCTGTCTGGTTTAACCATCTGAACCATATAGATTCTGAGACCCTTGATTCATGTAGGTAATATTCCTTTGCCTGAATACTCTTTTTGATGTATAATGTAATAACACCTTCTGTCCCCATCTGTTAAGATAGACTAAAAATGGTATTTTAATTCAAAATAAAAAAATAATGTTTTCTTCAAAGTACATTTATCTGGTTTGTGTAAAATCTTTGCCAAAAATCATATTCTCTGTAGGTCTGGATTTCTAGCACGTAGAAGATCCTTCAGGTTCATTGTCAAGCATCTGTTTCATTATCAAAGGCTGGATATTTTACTAGTAGTAAAGTAAAACCTGAAACAACTGCTCAATTGCCATACCCTGAACCTACACAGATGACAAACAACAAGGTAACGGGGATACTGTAGTAGTTTCGATTCCTCCAGTTTTGATCAAATGCTCAGAGGGGTTTTGCAAAGGTTTAACCTTCGAGATTCAGTACTTGCCAGAAAGAGCAGAAAAACTACAATGGGTTTGTATTTCTCTGGTTTTTAACCACACCTGATAATTCAGAATTTGGGATATTATAGATAGATAGATAATACTTTATTAATCCCGTAGGGAAATTGATGTGTTACAGCAGTCTAGCCCAAGACAAGCAAAACAGACATCAGAATAGTTATAAAACAAAAGACAAACAAAATAAATAAAAATAAATACATACATAGGTGTGTGCAAAATGTGCTGATCATAGTCGCTGTAAAAACAATAAAATATGTGCAAAATGTGCATAGGTTTATACAGACTGATTGTCCAAAAAGTACAATGGAGTAAACATGCTGTCCATAGAGGAGCAAATGAAGGGCTAACAGTCCTAGCCTAGGGCAGCGTTATACACCCTGACAGCCGCCGGGAGGAAAGACCTGCGGAAACGTTCCCTTGAACACCGTAGCTGGAGCAGTCTATTGCTAAATGTGCTCCGCTGCCCAGTAACAGTCCCATGAAGCGGATGAGAGGTGTTGTTCATGATGGCTGTGAGCTTGGTCAGCATTCTCCTCTCAGCCACCACCTCCAGGGGGTCAAGGCTCATCCCCAGCACAGTGCCAGCCTTCTTGATGAGTTTATTGAGCCTATTTGCATCTTTTGTCATGATGCTGCTGCCCCAGCACACAACAGCGTAGAAGATGGCCGCCGCCACCACTAATTCATAAAAAATGTGTAGCAGTGTAGCAGTTATTACTCTATTATCAGCATTCGAAATGGCTGATCTCTAGTGAACCTGACACCACACTGTAGCTGGAGTGCCTGCGTTTCGAAGACACATTTTCCTGCAAGGCTGAAGGGCGGATGTCAAGTGTCTGGGCGGCAGACAGAAAGAATGTGCACTCACTCAGCCGGCCACGCTCAAGCTGTTAGCTGAGGATTCCCAATCTAGTTCATCTAACCCTTGGGACACTCCACCAATGCACAGGAGAAAAACTGGGTTGTGGGAGTATGAAGCGAGCTGTCCAGCCATGTGGATGAAGACTCTTGCACGTACTGTATTTATTCATGTGACTCGGCTAGCGCATTCGCTTTGCTGGTAGCTCATTGACCCGAAATTCTCATTTAGTCACTTCTTGAAAGAGACCAGAATGTTAGCTTTCAGCACTGATGGCTCATTCACTCCAGATTCCCACAACCTTTTGTGCAAAAAAAAAGTGCCTTCTGTTTCAGTCTGAAAAGCACTTCTGTGCGGTTTCCACTTCAGGCCTGTTGTGTGTGTTTCCTTGTTCATTCTAAGCTGAAATGAGCTTTCTGAGCTCTTGAGTCATGCCCCATCGCAATCTGTTACTTGCTCGAAATGTTAAAAAATCCCTTCTTTTAGAGTACCATGTTAGGGCTGGTCTGCTCATAGTCTTCCGTGTTCAAGACTATAAATGTTTAGTTAGTGCAGTTTGTCAGGGTGTGACGTTCTTCATAGACCAGGAATGTGTCTGGTAGTTCAATTCTGGACTGATTCAAGAGCTGCACCCTTTTCTAGTGTTTTAAACGAGATCTTACCAACTATTGTATTGTCGCATTTTAGTGCAATTATCCTTGATTTAAATCCCATGAATTCTGAGTTGCATGGTGTGATGTCACATAATGACAAAATTAACTAAAGTTTACTATTTTTTAGTTCCTCGCTCAAAAGCACTGCCCAGAGCTTCAGTGTGGATTGTAACACATGGCACACTGCCTTTTACAAATGGGCTGATGGCAAACTACAGCCTATCTGAAAGGCTGTAGTTGGTTCTAAAGGAATTCTAAAGGAATTAACTATGAAAAATTGATTCTGAGGAATTAACAGGAATTTGCAGAGAAAAATCGATTGGAATCTTCTAATTTCATTAAAGTCACTTCATGTATTTGTTTTTTTTATTCATAAGCTCTTTAAATTCTGCAGTGTTTACTGAGCAAAACAATTTCATTTCACAGAGAAGTTCTGAAAAATCTGAAGACAAATCTAAAGAATATTAACTAAAGCTTATATTTAACATCCATTATTCAAAGAAACGTTCCTGTTTTCACTTCTATAATTAATAAAAAACTTTGCCTTTTTAAAACCATTATAACAGCTTTGTGTTAAAATTAATTACATCAAGGAACAATCGTGATAATGACTAATAGCTGGTTATTAAGTACATTATTAAGGTTTTCTTATTACTGCTATTAAACCTTCCTTCATTTTATCACAAAAGAGCAAGGCGCATTACAGTGCCAGATTTTGCATTAAAGCAATTTGGAATATTCCAGAATGTGTAATAAAGGGGCTGACTTCTGTGTAACTTAATTTGACAAGATTAATTATACAATTAATTTAAAACTCTTCTCAATTATGAAAAGAAAGGCTTTAGCTGCCTTCTTAAAGGGATCTTTAACCTTATGCGAGGTGAGGTGCCTGATAAGCATAATTTCAATTGAAGCAGGAAGAAACACAGCATATTTTGTTTCATTTGAGCCTGCTTGAAGGACATCTCCGTGTACGTTATTATTTTTAATTGGAAGCAGACTGAGCAAAGCACAGAAAGCACCGTCTTTTAAAAGAGTATAGAGCAGCAGCCACGAGAGTAGTATGAACTGAAATATGATGTTGTCTGAATTGTTTTAAATGAGCCCCACACGTGTCCATCTAACAGGGTGGCATGGTGGTGCAGTGGTTAGCAGCACTGGGGCCCTGGGTTCAATTCCTGGGGTGCTGTCTGTGTGGAGTCTGTGTGTTCTCCCTGTGTTTGTGTGGGTTTCCTCCACGAGCTTTGGATTCCTCCCATAGAACATACTGGTAATTAATTAATTGGCTTCTGGTATTTCATCTAGGGTGTACCCTGCCTTGTGCCTGTTGCTTTCTGAGAACAGGCTTGGACAGGAATTGATCCTGGATTGGAAGAAGCAGTTAAAAAAAATAAACAGATATACCGTATATCTTTCTCTTTTGATACTATTTGATCTCCTTTATTATCCATAAGTTCTCCTGGTCTGTACTTTTTGAGATGCTCCCCACTAAAGGTGTGAATGAGTCTTTGGGGGTACTCTGACAGTTTCACTTTTGCTTGATATTCTTATGGTGCTCTGGGCTGAGAGAATTGCAGAGTCTTCTGGTTTTCCTTCCAGCTGAAAACGACTTCACTGGATCAATCAGATGTGTAATGAGGAGGATTGACCATCCTTTCCAGCTCTCTGCTCCATGTCCTTCAGAGGTCGCTGGTAAAACCTGGCCCGGATTCCGGCTCACCAGGACCAGGATTTCTGGCCCCTGTGCCGGGACCGGCTGGGATCTTCCCCTGTCTTGCCCTGTGGACTGGAAGAGCTGGCTGCCCCAGCTGCCGCCTCGCTGCCTTGAAATATCAAAGAGAAGCGGCACTCTCTCTCTCTTCCCCTTCTGGGCTCTTCAGATGACGTTGCCGTCCGTGAATCCCTATGGGGAGCCAGGCCGCTTTCATTTGTCACTGCAGTGAGTCAAAAGCTCTGCGCTGAATCAAACACCAGCCTGATGACCGAATCCCGTTTGCCACAGCATTTTCGGGTGAGAAGCATTGCACTGAAAAGGCGATACGAATTAACCCAGCACAGGGGTGAATTTGAATTCTGTATAGATGTGCAAGTATAAGGTTTTGACAACTTTTCTGACACATTGAGCATGTTTTCTGTAGTAAGCCCCTGATGCATCTAATTATCAACAGTAAATAAAGATTCATTTTGCAAAGTGATAAAACACCACACAACACCCTCTGAGGCAGTGTGTCAAAGAATTGTAATAAAAACCACCTGGTCTCATCATAGCCTGGCTATTAATGCCCCTTAAACACAAGGAGCCATTTCTAAAGTCTATAGTAAAGCCACATGCTTTTGAAAGATATTCAACATTGTTTTCTTTGCCAAAGTAACAAAGGCAGTGCAACAGATTTCACTTTAATCCACCCCAGACTGCGGTGTAACGTGTACATGTGCAATACTAAGAGCACTTTGAGTAGGGAAAAATTAATTTTGTCTAGCAGGTGTACAGGACACCCGGACTCCGTTTTCCAGCTACTGTGTCTGGCCCACCTCCAAAGTCCCAATCTGTTAGATTGTCTGTAGCTGGCTTTCTGTCAGTAAGTTATTTTTTATTTTATCAGGTAACTCACTGAGGTGTGCCATTTCAGACAAGTGTGAGACATTACAAACTAGCACACATGTAAAATGAAACTGAGAGACAGTTCATTTTTTACTTTTATTTCTATTCTCAAGTCCCACTCCAGAGAGCTACTGTATAAGCAACATGGGATAAAACCTACAGCCTAGAAGAGCAGCAACCAGTGATACAGTATTTAACTTACTGTACGTGCCATGTAATATAGCCATTGTTATCCATCCATCCATTTTCTAACCACTTTATCCAATACAATAGATATCCCAGCAAGCAATGGGCGCAAGCCAGGATACAACCTGGTCAGGATGCCAGTCCATCACAGGGCTGACAAAGACGCAATCACACACTCACTCACATCAGGGGCAATTTTCCCAGAAGCCAATTAACCTACCGGTATGTCTGGGTTGTGGGGCAGGGGGGAAACCTGAGCACCCAGAGGAAACTCACAAGAACATAGAGAGAACATGCAAACTCCACCCAGACAGCAATCAACGTCCAGAATTGAACCCAGGGTCTCAGCACTGTGAAGCAGCAATGCTAACCACTGCACCACCATGCTGTCTGAGTCACTGTTGACACATTGACAATACCCCAGTCCCTACACAAAGCTGGTGTGTTTCCTGAAACAGGCTGCTTCTAAAGCTGTATGAGCTACACTGAGGACATGTGGGAGAAGGTGTTAAGGTCCAACGAGAGACAAATTGAACTTTTTGGTCTAAATACAAGGGTTAAGTCTGGCACAAGCCCGATACAGCATGTCACCGAGCATGCCAAGCACGGTGCTGGAAGAATCATATTATATGGATGGTTCTCATCAGCGGACGCTGGGAAACTTTCCAAGAGGGAGGGGAAAATGGATGGAGCGACATACAGGTGAATCAGGGCAAAACCTGCCGGAGTCACCCGAGAATCTAAAATCTGAAACACAGGACACATGGCACACTGAAGTCGTCTGAGAAGATGAGGGGGCCAGGAACACGTCTGATTTGAATCAGACGTGTTCCTGGCCATACAGTACAGATGGCGGGGCTTGATGATTGCAGGCCATCAACCACATTGTCTGCCATACGAATTTGTCAGAACCGGAGGGAACCTGATAGATCACATCTTCTCTTGTAAGATCAAAGCAATGACTTTGGTGAATAGTGCAATCATAAGTTTAACTTTATATACCTTCTTTCCACATTTTACTGACATGCAGCCTCCTCCACGTTTAACAGTGTTCAAATTGATCATTATGGATTTTAATAAAAATATTCATTTGAAAACAGTGATATGCATTACTTGTGATCAATCACCTGGGTGACACAGGGCAGCTATTCTAGACCAGTCTGGCCACAAGTGGAGAGCTAAGTGGGGTTAAGTGGAGAATTGGTGGGGGCAGTTTAGGGAGGTCAGGTAATGAAAATCCAGAATGGAATTTAGCCAGGGGAACAGGGTTAACACTGCTACTCTTAGAAACAGTTAAATGAGTCCTCTAATGACGAAGTAAATAGGACCTTGGTTTAATGTCTCATCTGAAGCACGAAGAAAAGGTACTGAGGCCAAATTCTCAAACGAGCTGTGTGCTTCTTTTGGAATTGAGAATTTACAAGACAGCCTTTGAGTCCCTTGTGAGGGGAAAACAGTTAAAAAATAAAACATTTATGTTCAAAACAAAATGAAACTGACATGGCCATTTGCCTTAACGATAACATCTTAGATGGCTCAAATAATGTTGAAAAAAAAGGTAATATTTATCGACTGACAAGAGAGTCCTCTTCACCTCCAGCTCCAAGCGGTAGTCAGCGGCACAAACAAGATGTCCCCTGCTTACATCTTCACCTGAGGAAGACTTGGGGATCTCCTGATCTTATTGCAATTCCTCACATACTGTATTTATAGCGCTTTTCTGGACACTCCACTCAAAGCGCTTTACAGGTAATGGGGACTCCCCTCCACCAACACCAGTGTGCAGCCCCACCTGGATGATGCGACGGCAGCCATAGTGCACCAGTACACTCCCCACACACCAGCTCTCAGTGGGGAGGAGAGCAGAGTGATGAAGCCAGTTCAGAGATGGGTATTATTAGGAGGCCATGATTGGTAAGGACCTGGGGGAATTTGTGCCAAGATGCCAGTGTAACACCCCTACTCTTTTCAAGAAACTCCCTGGGATTTTAAATGACCAGAGAGAGTCAAGATCTAGGTTTACATCTCATCCAAAGTACGGTGCCTTTTTTACAGTATAGTGTCCCCATTACTATACTGGGGCATTAGGACCCACATAGACTGCAGGGTGAGCACCCCCTGCTGGCCCCACTAACACCTCTTCCAGCAGCAGCCTTAGTTTTTCCCAGTAGGTCTCCCGTCCAGGTACTGGCCAGGCTCACACCTGCTGAGCTTCAGTGGGGCTGCCAGTTCAGTTGTGAATTGCAGGGTGATAAGGCGGCTGAACCTTGAGCTCCTTGCACTGCTTAAGGCATATTTACATAGCCGACTGTAATCATATTATTTTAAATTTTAACAGACTTTACCTTAACCTTTGTGTCATTCAACTCCTACCTCTAATCCTACCATTATCCCAAATCCTAAATTTAAGAATATGGTCAAGCCCCATCCTTCTGCTTACAGGTTTTTGTATTTTGGTTTTTATGTGGAATTGCTTGAATTTAATTTGAATTTGATGAAGCAGTGTTTCCACCCAGACTGGAGACAAAGGCAGCAAGACAGTTTCTGAGATGGGCTGATGGCTTGTTTAACTGACATGCAAAGTCAGTGGCTGTGTGACTGCACGTTCTTGAAAACCGAGAGGATATGTTGAGATTATTATTTTCCTGTGCTAATTAAACCACGACGGCGAGTTCTAATTGATGTGACCGACTTTCTGCTCCTACTCCTGCCATAGAGCAAGAAACAGCACGAACTCTGCTGTCTGAAGGTCTCGGAGTGATGACACATTCAATTCTCTTTAGCTGTCCTAAATCACAATCTTTGCTGACATCATTTCCTTTGTTAAGAAAAGACTTCAATACTGTGGCGAATCAGCCAAAACCCGACTCAACTGAGAGGATGGCGACAGAGAAGAGGCAGGAGGCTGGTTTGTAGCCTCACAAAGGCAGAGGGTGTATCCGCCGGCTTCTGTTTTCGGAGTCTTCAAGACGATCTTGCGCATCTCTGCCTCAAGCACCCGAATCCTACTGCCCGCCGTCCTCCAGGTCCGAAACTCGCTGCTCTACTTCATCTATTCTTTTAATCGCTCTCTTTAGCTCACCAAGCTGGGTCCCTGTTGAGTGATACCGGAGGCCCGGGTTCGCGTCCCCGACGGTGCGGGGCCGACCTGTGTAGGCAGCAGGCGAGGGCGCCCACCTGAACCCCGTTGCGTTACAATATAGTGCGCTAATTTATGTCAAAAACAGTCAGACTAGACACAACCGTAGATACACGTGAAGGGCAGTATTCACGGGAAAATGCCAACATTCACAGTCACAGTCAAAATGTTTTCCGCGCAAAAAAATGACCTCCGAGTTTGCTGCGCGGCAGTTTAAAAAAAAGGTGCGCGGCCGCGCAGCTTGGAGGGAACAGTGGTCGACAAGCGACATTATTTCACTGTAAAAATGTTATATTCATGTTTTGTGTTAAAAGACTGTCTTTTAAGCCTAAATTGCTAAATTCGGTGAGGAGCTGGACAGATACGCATCTTTCTCCTCTTCGGGCGTAGCCACGCCCCCGGCAGTGAGTTTGAGCGGTACTTGGGGGGGGGAGGTCAAGGGTCAATGGCACAGTCCATATCTCCGGGGGGAGCGCAACGCTACAATACGATACGAAAGAATAGCATTGGAAAATTTCTAATACTTCCGAGGAGAGGATGGTTTGAACCAAGAGGGTCACATCGCTTCTTTTAATTCTGAAAATGACTCTTACAGTGCTTTCAAAAACCGAATAACTTCTGGAAGAACTGTGATTAAGAGTCAAGAAAGCACCATTGGGTCTGCAGCGTTGCAGCACTGGGGTCCTGAGTTCCATTCCTGGGGTGCTATCTGTGTGGAGTTTGTATGTTCTCCCCTGTTTTTGCATGAGTTTCCTCTGGAGGACTACTGGTAGGTAAATTGGCTTCTGGGAGAAGTGGATGTGAGTGTAAGTCTTGTGTTCAAAGTGCTTCTGAGTTTTGTGTTCTTGTCTTGTGTCCACATTTGTGCTGTGTTAATTCACTAGTATGAATTGTGCCGCAAACCACTGTTGACTGCAAGCTGTTAATCTTGGTGTCCTTGTCATGTGATTGTGGGTAATAAGCCTTGTGGGTTTGGGTGCTGTGTCCTATAGGAGCTGGTTGTTTGGGTACTATGGGGACATAGAGGTCCCAGTCCTCTATAACACTAGGTGGTGTGGTCGGATTGCAATTCTCCTCTCTATTCGTGAATTGCTATGGTGTAACAGCTACTTTGTATTGAAGCGTCGTGTTTTCTCGGTCGTTTTATGGGTGACCAACTCGCGTTCCTATGTGGGTGTTTTTCATTGAAACAATTGGTCTGTTTTTAATGTTGCTGGCCCGTGACTGACCTAGCTAGCACTATCTGTCAGTCATGATTTCCCACACACACACACACAATGACACACACGTCAGCCATACCACTAGCTCTGTGCTACAGCCGACCTAGGCATGGTCAGCCAACAGCAATGAAATGAGCCAGAAAAAAATAAAATAATAATATAATAAAAACCAAGAAGAAATTACAGAAAAGGTGATAAAATGTTCATTTCAGCCAAGCTTTTCCTGCAAAAGAGCTGGATGATATTGCATCAACATTTGCTGAAACTAAGGCCAGGAGACCTTACATTCCTACCTTACTAACTGCATTTTTTCCTAGATATAACAAGAAGATACTGTTTTTTGAGACAGTGCACTCAAAATGAGATGTCAAATGAGTCATTACATTCCAATTAAAATATTTGTTTTCTTTTTTTATGGTAACCACGCTGTTTTGTCTGTATTGTTTTGGTGAATATTTAGAAAATAAAGTCTAATCTTGGGTTAAGATTTGCAGGAGTGGGATATCTGGAAAATGTAAAGAATATGCAGGTCAGGCAACATAAACACTCCATCAAAACACCTACTCATGATTTTTTTTCCCGAGAATTTGCCTTTTATTACCATGATCAGAATAGAATATGCTCTGAAAATGCAGGTCTGGCCTGTCAATGTGATCGTTTATATCTCACTAACAGAGAAATATCCCAAATTGTCATTGTATCCTCTCCATTGATTTCCTTGGGCGTAAATCTCATCTTGACAGTACCTGTGCCTTGTCTTTCTTTATTACCCAGATGGCACAGCCAAAATAAATCTCTCGATGACCCACTGAGCCTCTATTTAACCGTGAAAAGTATGCTTTGCGATTACGTTGACGTGCTATTTTGGTGAATAAAAATCTATCTGGGCATGAAATGTGGTGGTTGTGTCATACGTCTTTCAGATGTCATTCATTTTTGAAAGCCCAGTGTTTCTTTAGAGTGGAGCAAGGAGTGGTACCTCATGTATAAAGAACCATATATTTGGAAGTAATAGGAGCTGACTGCCTCTTTTTTTCCATAGAAACGCTTTTACCAACGGTGGGAGTAGAGTGGTGACAGTGGCTGGCTGAACGGGCTCTCGCTGTGATCTGGAAGGAACACGTGATAGTTCTGACAGCGCGTCTGCTGTCCTGTTGTGATGAAAATGAGTCGTTTTCAGGAGGTTTTAAACGAAATAAAGCGGTTCTAAACAGTGAAAAAACCACAACAGAAAGAATATCTAGTGCACAACAGGTGCCTTTGCAGAGCTTGACATTTGCAGGGTTGTCTCAGCAGTCCTCCTTATCCGTCCGCACGGATGGAAGCCCCTTTGGACAGACCTCCTTAGGGCCTTTGGAATTGACGATGAGCGAATACTAGAGAGGTGCCCACTGTCGGAAGCTGGATACCAAGACTCCTGCATTCCTCAGTCTGCCAGGGAGCCAGGACTCCTGCCGCCTGGGACACAGCCTTTATTTCTGTAAGGAAGCAGCCTTCACTCCATCTCGCACAAGTTAATACTCGTATGTCCTGCCCAGACGTAAGCATTTCTGTCTCCCAGATGGTATGTCCATGGCCTGGATGCACAGCCACTGCAATGTTTTAAAACATTTCTGTGATTTATTGATTGATTTTGATTATTATCTGTTATTTACCATGGGATTTTAAAACTGTATTAACTTGTGCAAGATGGAGTATGTTTTGTTTGATATGATATTGGTCAGTTCATCAGTGGTTTGATAGGACATTAGCCAACTCAAAGCTGGTTTGATATGATATTGGCCAACTCATGACTGGTTTGATACAACATTCACCAACTCATGACTGGTTTGATACAACATTCACCAACTCATTACTGGTTTGATACAACATTCACCAGCTCAACACTGATCTGATGTGACATTGGCCAACTCTTCTCTGGTTTAATATGACCTTGGCCAACATATTACTGGTTTGATATAATAATTGCCAACCTTTTATTGTTTTGGTTTGGCATTGGCCAACTCAACTCTGATTTGATAATGGTATTGGCCAACTCAGCGCCAGCTTGATATCACATTGGCCAACTCTTCTCTGGTTTGATGTGACATGGGCCTGCTTATCGCTGGTTTGATACAATATTGGCCAACCCAATGTTTGATACAATATTGGCCAACCCAATATGACATTGGCCAACTGCTGCAGTGCACGATTGGCACAACCCTGCCAAAGCTGGATGCTTAATTGAGCCTGGGCTTCTTCAGCTTGCCATGCAAAATTACAGCTCCTGCATCTTGTCAGGCACCTGCAAGTTGGCTGGTTCATCAGTGTTCAGAAAGACCTGTTGCTTCTCCAAAAACCACCAGCTGTCTTGTAATTCACTTTTGAGCTTGGTATAAAGGACAGATGTTGTGCCTGAGTTGATTAAGAATTTGCAGTACCAGATGGATGAAGGGAAAATAGAAAGTAACAGTCAAATAAGAAAATGCCTCGAAAAATACTTTTTTGCTGTTTAGAAAAAACAGTGTTGGTAGTTATGCCCTCGGTATATCGCATAAAGAAATAGTTTCCTGAACTTTCTGAACATGCGCGAATATTTTATCTCTGACTGCATGTTTTTTAGGTAGAAAGAAGAAAGCTACATCAAAAAAAAACATTTGGTGAGTAATTCACAACAGGCCATAAAGTTGAAGTTTAGATTTAATCCAGATCTTTGTCTAATAATAGTTAAACGCACGTTACTGTACTCTTGCGTAAGAATATATGAACTTACAAATGTCAATCAAGCTGGAGTTTTAACAAATATCTTTTACGGATATAATTTCATGACTGACACACTCTTGTTTTCCTTCTCATTCCAGATGTGCCCAAGACTTTATCTGATCAAGATGGATAAAGATGGTCCGTGTTCCTCTCTGGGTTAACAGAGACTGGATAAGGGCTGGGAATGATGTCAGTGATGAAGCAGTACCCCAGTGGTGGTGGCAGCTTATCGAGTCTGTGAAAAGCCTGTACCATTTTTCCCCGTTGTCATCCACATGGAACAGAAAGACTGGAGCTGACATGCAAGTTAGCACTGCATGGTTCAAACACCCTTTCTTTGGCTGTGTTCCCAGCACATTTCTAGTTTCCATGTGTTAGTATTTACATGCCAGTGTGGTGGACATTGTGTCTGAGGTAGCCATGCCTGAAGCACAGTGGTGTAAAAATGATGTAATAAAGCTGTGATCTATAAATATCCCACATCCCTCATTGTTTAATTACTTAATGCTCTCGTTTAAAATGTTTTTAAAGCATCACTGGTGCTTCACACCTTTTAGAGCATGAGTCTGCTAATTGATTTCACGACTCTTTAACTGGAGGGCAGAGATACAGTATATTGTGACAGCGTGTCAGCTGGCGATGATCTGGGAGCTCACTGCTGCTCAACGCTGAGGCCCTGATGGGTGGCCAGCTACGAGCTCAGCTGTCCCACTGAAATGTCCCGTCTAAACTCACTTCTGAGCGCGATTCTCTTTGGTGAAAAACCTCTCTTGAGCCCAGTGAAATCGGCTGCGTGGCAGGAGGCAGAAACGTGTGCTGTGTGTGGGTGCGGTCGCCAGAGAGGCTGTCTGCGAGAGAGCCGGGGAAAAGCGGCTGTTTTGAATTGCAGAGGGTAAGGGTAAGGGTAAGGGCTGCAGTCGCTGGTGAAGGGGCTGCAGAACCTGCGGGTGTCGGAAACGTGCGCTGTGTGTTAATCTTAAGCAGCAGACATGTGGTCGTCTGTAGGTGCTGCTGAGGTGCTGTAAGGCAGGAACCGAGTCAGGGCTCTGCGGCTGCAGTCACCAGAGGAGCAGCGTGGCTGAGCAGGGGGGGTGCTGGGAACGCGCGTGGCGTGTTTTTTTGTGAAGAGGCGACCAGTGAGAAAGAACGCACGCCTTCCATATTATAAGTGAACACAATATATGGATTTCCCATCTTGCCCTTGAAATTCCCATGTAAATTAGTTCCACTTCCACTTCTGTGGCTAAATGTCTTAGAGGCCATACAACGTGCCCACTCACAATCATGAAAGAAACAAGAGGGGGGAATGCTGTAGTCCAATGCAAAGAAAATAGGTTAGATTCTATGTAGAAATGCCATTACAAAGAAATATTATTGCCTTATTAAGGTACTTTTAAAAGCCCATTTTTTCACATACTGGAAATTTAAATGTTCTTTTCTTGAATATATCATCTGAAACAATGATGTTTAACACTAATTAGGCATGCTTGGCATACACAATTATACTTACTGAGTTTTGAAAATAACAGTAGTCATTTGGTTACTTAATATACACTGGTCTAAACTGAGTTTCAAAGAGCCTGTGATTTAACTGTGGAATTTTTTTCCCCTCCTTCCTAAGATTTCATATCTGCTGCTTTCTGCCTCCAAATGACAGATACATACAGTACAGCATGACTAAGCTTAGGACTTTAATCCATGAACAATTAGGATTAATCATTTAACGACAAAAGGTATCTGGCCACAGGCGCCAGATGAAATTGGCTTGACACTCTAAATGGGCTCTTTTGTATGTGCCCCAAGATGAATGACTTGTTAGATGAATGATTTATGAGACAAGGTGCAGTTAAATCAAAGAAGTCTCTCCAAAAGTGTCAACGTGACAACGGTAAAGACAAAGTTAATGACTGGGGGATTGCTGATTTCAATAACTGATCTCCAAAACATGGTAGAAAGCAAAGAAAAAATTATTTGATGACAGTGGCCTGCGTGTGTTACAGGTCCTGAGGGAGGTTTGCGTGCTCCCAGTGCTTTCCTGTGTCGTGCCTCTCTGATTCTGCGCTGCCCTCCCATCCAGTGGCTGATCTGATTGTTATACAGTCACCACAAGGAGCTTGCTCTGTTCTCTTCTCTGTTGCAATTTCTTCTCCAAAATCAGTCCACTCCTGGTTGCCTATCTACTGTTAGACAGAATGGGATGCAGGGTGGGCCAATACTTTCTTTCCCTCTAACAACCCAGCAAGGAAACTACTGTAATAACTGTTAAACTTGCATAGAATGTAAGCATCACCAAACTGGTAATTGCAGAAGATGTTTGCTCTTGACCTTTTCTGCCACAGAGAGTTATTGTGCACCTGGTACCTACAGTATATACAGTACATGTTTAGATAGAGGCCTGTGACAGAGCGCTTTTGTACAAATATAACCAATGTGCTTTTGAATGTATAGTAACTGGTGTGGCTTAATCACCGAGACCTCAAATGCTACTTTTCACTGACAGTTCCCAAAATTGTATCAATCTTCAGGCATGATGTCTTTTGTTAACATGACTAACTGCAGTCAAAAGTCTATTTTACAAGATTGGGTGGATGTGATGATACTTTTAAATTGCATATGGTTAGCGTCTTACAGAAAGCTGTTCCTATGTAAACAAGATTGCCTACATTACTTTTTGCTGCTGTAAAAACTTACCAGAGTAGTCAGGTGCCTTTTTCTCCCTTCAGAACTTAGTTTCCCCTATTTTTTTATGTGTGAGCATTCCCTGTTTTTTGCATTTGTAATTTGTTTTGTTTTTTAAATTAGTACAGACTTGGTAAAATACATTTCCAGTTCTTCAACAGAAGAATCTCACTCAACTCAAACACTGCTTCCTTTATGCATGAATTAAAATGTCAGTGACTCAGTAAAGCCACTTAGTCTGGTGTCTAGACTTTTTTACACCACCCAGGTCGCAGCTGTTGCTCAGGAATTGCCTCAATATATCCTGTCTGCTGGCTGTGTTGTTTGTGACTTTTTTCATTTGTCCGGGGCGAACGTACTCCCCCTTTGGAAAACACATAAACTGCTCTCAAGTTCAGATGTCAAAGCCAATGCAACACGTCTCCTCAGCTACCTTGCGAGATGTTACAGCATCTCTTTATTTGCCCTCTTCAAAGTGCAGCAACAGCTGGGGAAAAAAGGGTTTATGCTTGATTTTCAGGATGCAGCTGGCTAAGGGCTATACTTTCACATGGTCTGACACCAACATCAAATCTGCAAGTACTAAGTGCACAGCAGCACTGACATGAGATTTCCTATAATGCTGTTCCTATTGAGTGCCTGTTAGATGGCATGGTAGGAGTTCAAGTTCAGTGCAAACCTTTTTCCCCTTCTTAAAAAATTAATCGGTACTCAAATCCAACTCCGCATCACCTAGATTCTAATGTCACCAAAATTAATTTAGTCCTTAATCCAATAAAGAAATCAATATGTGCACATATTGATTTTTTGAAACGGTGAAATAACACGCTGATGCAACTATGACTCCTAACACTTTCGTCACTTTCCATCTCTGTGGATGGATGAGTGGTTGATACAAGGAAAAACAAAAGAGCACATTACTCAGCTTCAGATTGACAAGACAGTGACTGAGTTTGGTAAAGATAACGCACGTACATGGACATGCATTCATTGTGTGATTTAATAATTTAGATCAAATGACGTTTCACTGAAAAACAGTTTTCCTATACAACTCTGTAATTGTGACATGCTGAAGCACCATATTACTGTCCTCATTTCCATCATTCTCAATCCACAGTCCTGTGCTTTTTATGGATTCATAAAATCATTCATGGATAAAGAAGGTCTAACTTGCATACTTTATAGAGACAATCATACTGCATTTACAGGTTATAATTCTGCCTCTTCAAGCAAGCTTCATTGTAATCATTATTACAAATGACAAAAGATGTTTTACAGGATTACAAAAACATTCAGGTGAACTATCATTTGTATCATTTTACCTTACATTAAAGGTTGCTCATACTTACACGCAGTTCTACAAAAACTAAATACTAGTATACTAAATGACTGTACATTTCTGTGAAAGAATTGAAATGTAGCATTGTAATAGCTGTAGACAGTATAATAGAATTTCCAAGAATCTAGTGCATACTAAACAGAACTTTGTTCAAAATGCCTTAAGCATTTGTAGCAAATATGAAGATTGATCATCTAAAGAAAAGTATCCATTTAAAGTGGAAACTCAGATCTGTTTTTACTGGAGATTAGTTAAAAGTACTGGTATAGTTAAAAGACCAGCTGGTGTCTCAGAGATGAGTGTCCAATGAGCTGTTTGTGATATACTGAGACTCTCCTGTAATTGGTCCTTCCATTTACTGTAAATGAATGTTGAAAGAAGATACTGGGGCTCCAATATAAACAGAAAGAAGAATAGTGTTCATATTGAATGTAAATGTATATTATGCACATTTCACTGTAATATTAACAATACCTATGTATCAACATTTAACAATTTAAATATTTAGTATAAGGTTTTATTTATTCAGTCATTAGAATAAATTAAAATTACTTTAAAATAGAGCTATGTCTCCAGAAAGTTATGGATGCCTTGTTTCTTTTGAATTATATCAACAGTATTTTGTTGTGTGGAACAATTTAATAGTTATACTGTATGCCATACTCATACAGTATGTCAATGACCGCTACGGAGTAAATGTAAAGAGTTATATACAGTATGTACACAAAAATATGCAAAAGAATAACCAGGATAATCACCTAAAAGGATGCCTAAATTTGCTGGAACATTGCAGGAAGGAAAAAAAATTTAGCAGATAGTATCAGTTTAATAAAAGCAACAAACAGCTTATTTTTTCACAGTTTGAAACGTCACAACACTTAAAAATATAAGGTATTAAAAAATGCTAAATGTTGTTCTTAATGAAATTGCTTAAAATTAGTGTCAGCTTCAACCTTGTGTCAGCATCTAACAATTGATCCCTAGTGTCTAGTCTTCATACCAGATTATTGCGTCTTTGTCACTCCTTAACTCCCTGGTACTACCGATGAAATTAGCAGGTCATTTTCTAAACATTGTATTTTTTTCAGATGATTTTATTCACTTTACATAGTTATCCATCCATCTATTTTCTAACAATCGGTTCAGGGTCCGCAACGCAGGGTACACCATAGTCAGGGTGCCAGTCAACAACAGGGCAGGCACACAAACATGCACATACTCACACCAGGGCCCGGTTTTCACAGAACCTGCCAGTATCTTTTTGGACTGTGGGAGGAAGCAAATGTAAACAAGAGGAGAACATATAGAACAGATAGCACCCCGGATCTGGAATGAACCCAGGATCCCAGCACTTCGAGGTAACAAAGCCAACCACTGCTCCACCATGCAGCCTGTTCAAAGTTATTCCTACAACGTATGTCATTATTTTTACTGTAATTTTCTAGCAACTAATGGAGCAATAATTTTTCTCCCAATAAATAATTTTGTAACAAACTAGAACTCCAGGTTAGCTGTGCTTGAGCTAATTCTCTTCTTTCTAACTTACCTATATCTCATGTAATAAGCTTTTAAATATATTTCAATGTATCTGGTACATTTGTAGAAGGGCTGAATTTAATAACACCTAATTTATGGCATAAGTTACCATACTAATTTGCTTCAAACATTTACATTAATAAAGCAGACACTGCTGTAGCATTCTGAGATGCCTCACATAAATGATTTTGTAAGTACTTTTATTCTAAGACTAAATTGTGCTTTATTGCATTTGCATTAGAATATGTTATGAAAAAGCATCTACCAGTGCAAAATTTGAGAACCAACAATTTATCAGGACAAAAACCTTAACTGTAGAAACTAATCTTTATTATGTAGATGATTCAACATTTTACATTTTTCATCAAAGTATTATTTTACTTTTGTATCAGTTTTTAAAATGATCAAGACAGAAGGCAATATCGAAAAAGAAAAAAAGTAAATGCAATTTCACTAATACAAAACAGGATATTAAAAAAACAACATATACAAATGCCACAAACAGGCTGTTAATAATTTATCTTGCCTTGAATTATATTTGGTACAAATGATCTCATTTTCAGCAGGGTTTTTCTGTTTTAACAGCATCTGAAAGAAAAAAGCATTAATCAATCCATCTATTTTTATAGTTAAGCCATCTGTTGTTTGTTGTCAAAAATTTATAACCTAAACACAAACATTGCCATATCCTAAAACTAAAGTCGGACACTGTTTGATATTTAAGTGGAGAACAGAAAATGCTCCCATCTTGAGATATAACCCTGAAAAAAGAGAGAGAAGCCTTATTTTGAAGGGGTTTGGGAGTTTTATAGTAAGGCATGTTATACCTTGAGCAAGACGTTCATTCATTTGTTTATTTGTATTCATGTAAAAACACTTATTTTCTGCCCAGGCACCTGTGGTTTTGTGAGGTGCTATACATCGCTAATGAAAAAGCAAACTCTGGTTTCTGCAGTTTACTAAATATTATCTACTGCATTTTAAAACTTTTGTTATGATAAAGATTGCTCAACTCTCAAAATGGAAATACTGAAAAATACAAAATGGTAAATTGACTCAACTGTATTTTTACAAAATAATTTAACACTTCACAAAGAGTTGAACAACACACAACAGAAAGTATTCTAGTAAATGGACAAAACCAACTGCATTTCCTATATCTTTACTGTATACTCTGGTATATACAGCAAGTACAACTACACAGTATTTAAGAACGCATAAAAAAAAAATCTACATCCTATGGCATTAATATAGAACATACATAATTTACAGCTACAACATGGTAAAATAAACAGACAATAGTTTTATTGACCGTGCTATCAATTGTTAATATTATTTTAAAAGCAAGCAAGCATATTCACACATTCAGAAAAGCTTTCAGTGGATTGCCAAGCTACAGTATAATAAAAAAGCAAATTACTTGAATCGAGTCTTAAATGCAGTGTAATTTCCATTAGAAGGGAAAATATGATTGATATCATAACGTAATGGTGCAGCGGTGTAAAGAGGTGTATTACAGGCAGGCTGTACTGTACAGTGTTTTTCCAACAAGAAACGCAGAAGAGGGGATGCGAGAGGCATTTCCATTAGACACCGTGTATTCTCATGCTCGAATACATCTTAATCTGTGTTTGAATTGTGGATGACAATGAACCTTCGCATTATGATTTTATAAAGGCAGCCATTTAAGGTAAATTGGCTACTTTTATAACTCGTATAGTGAAAAATAGAATAATTTGATATGGGCAGATAATCAGATGACTATTCCAAGTCTAATAATAAATGTCTAATAATCATGGACTAAAAAATCGAAAACTAATAACATTCATCACGTAACATAACACGTAATGATCAATTTTTCGTATGAAAGAAAAGGTTTCATTATGTCAGGATAATTAAGCTTTATTTAAAGGCTTACCACATGGTATCAAAAGCTAAACTATTTGGATGAGCTCTGAGGATGAACCCTCCTATCCTGGGGTCTATGCACATTTCTGTTTTTTTGTTGTTTGTTTCCACCTCTAATGGAGGATTTTTTATCACGCACATGAACTACATCTGTACAATGAAAAAGAAAAGGCATAAGGGCAAGAATAATTTATATGTCTAAAACAGAAATAAAAAATAAAATTCTATTTAATGTTGTTTTTTTCCCCAAAAAGATAGAGTTTGTAAACAGGTTTAATATTATTTACAAGAAAATTTTAATGTAACAACTGGTGTTAATATATAGTATATGTTTGAAATACATTTAATTTATTTAAAAAGATTTGTATAGTGGTGAACAAATGACGGATGGGGAGTGTTTTTCATATCGTAACAACAATGTTATTCCAGAGTAACTTCAGAAATATCAAGGTCAACTAAAATTTTGAAACACAATTATGCATTAGCTTAACAGGATTGCTAAACCTACCAATTCAATAAGAACACCTGTTAGACCAGTGTCACATTATTTATTATATGTCCTTAAACATCAGTATACACCTTTCTCCTCTCCAAACCTCAAAACAAAATAGGAGCTGGCATACAAATAAACTCAAATACATTCTCAGAAATCTTGGTGAAAATTTTAATGCCAGCATAATATGCATTTCATTATCATGGTTGTAGTGGAGTAATAGAAATATAATAAATAGAAGCAATAAATTAATAAAACACAATATTTATAGTATTTTTGAATATCAGTACTGCTAAATAAACAGGGCTGTAGGAGATTAGATTCATGTCTTGAACTACCACGAGTTTTATTATTGTCAGACAGTAGAATAAGTTCTACAGGGTTCAAACCATTGGATAGCTCAACAGGTAAAAAAAGTTTGACAGCCCACCTTCCAATATTTTCAGCCGCTCAATGGCAACTTTCTCAATCTGTGCCTGCAGCTCGGGAAACTGTTGGAGAACCTTCCTGTAGCCAGTTACCGAGAGGGAGTACAGTCTGCAGGGTGTCAGAGCTTTCACACTAGCTGTCCGCTTTCCGTCTCTGATCAGGCACAGCTCTGTTCCAGTAAAAACAGCACGCGACAAAACATCTGAGCAGTTCTGACGTTTTATACTGGACATAAAATGTATAACATCCACCAACAAATACTGCAAATGAGATAAAGATGCTGTAATTCTTTTCTTCTGAGGGACTCAATGAAAAGGTATTATGTTTTTGCTCACAGAAGGGAAAGCATTAAAACACTGAATGATGTAACCTAGAGCATCACAAGAAGCCACCGTTTTTGTTATTTACACTACTCTGAAGAGAGCCCTGGTGTGAAGACTGTCCTATTTCAAATCGATTGGGCTCCAGCCTTCTGTGAATCACACGTCGATTAGCACTCAGCCCAGACTTTCTTAGGAAGTAGTTGTTCATAATAATATAAGAAGCATTACAAACAAGAGGAGGCCACTCAGCCCATCTTAGCCCTTAGACTAATCGATCATTATCGGTATGTTACAGCAAGTAATTATTAAGAACATAATTAAACTTTTATCTGGTTTATCAACATATTTTTCAATTCAATTCAGCATATTTTACACATTTTACTACAAAGCAGTGGCAAGAGTAAGGGACAAGTTTCACAATGATCAGAATAAATATTATAAATAAATAATATGAATAAATACTGTATTTCTGTTAGAATGAGTTTGGCTATTAACCCCTTCTCTCTGGTAGCAGAAGACAACTATAGATACTCGTATATTTGTCTGGGTTTGCAAGAAATAATAAAAGCATCTGCGCGAAAGGGGAGGACAGGTCTCATACATTACAATCTATTCCTTCTTCTGCATGAGCTCATAATCAAATTAGTCAGGCATGGTGTAGTAGTACATCCATGCAGCTCTCATCATGCAATCCTATAATAATTACTTTGCGTTTCTGCCAGGTATAATTTCTGATCAACACAGATGCTTCAGTTCTCGTTGAAGATACATCTATAAAAATGTTCGAATTTCCAAACATTTTTCCGAGCACTAATTACAGATGGATAAGGGTAGTGAAACCTCTTATGGTCTGATCTGTGGTGAAGTGTTAATTGGTATAACTTCTGCACAGCTTCAAAGTTAGAAACAAAATGACTATGACGCATTAAAATGACATTAAGGAACTTGTTTCTCAGCATCAAGTTTGTCTGCAAATACCCACACTACTACTATAGAGGAGCCCCTCGGCTGTGCCCTGTTTCAATTATTTTAACTGAAAATGTTCAAAATCACAACAAAACAAGGAAAAAAAAACGATTTCACTCCACCCCCCAGAACAGCTCCTACACAACGTCCTACCATCAGTGGCAAGCCTCCCCACCCTGAGTGTCCTACACAGGGATGCCTGAAAAGAAATGGCACATCTCTGATGAAAGTACTGTACAGTAAGGACTTGACCAGGTCAGCAGTGGCACTCTAATCCCCCACCATTCCCCAGTCCCCCACCAGCACCACGCTTTGCACTATGGATTCTGATAGTAAAGCACCAAATAAATAGTCAAGACAGGACAGGATCCAATTAATATCTGTGGAGGGAATGCAGGGGCTCCCAGTGCAATCTCGACATCTTCTCAGCTGCAGTGAGGCCAGCCAACCAGAACTGTGTCTGCTGCTGTGGGAGGCCAAGATTGGAGTTTAGCCATTTAGCAAGATCACGGGAGGATTGGCTGAAGCTCTGGACTCAGAATTGGAAAGGTTGTGTGAGTTCAAATCCCAGGTGGGGCGCTGCTGTTGTACCCTTAAGCAAGGTACTTCACTCAGATTCCTCCAGTAAAATGCCTACTGTATAAAAAGGCACTAATGTAAATTGCCTGGATAAAAGTACCAGCCAAATCCATAAATACTAGATGAGAGCAAGGAGTATTCTTGTTTAGAATAGTGGAGAAAGAAGAGAAGACATATGCTCCCGCAATGTGTAGAAAGATGACAACAGATGCCCATGGACCATAGCCTCTCTTTCCACATGAGTTTGGAAATTCTACTGCACAGTCTCTGTCAATACCAAAAATGGGGAGAAAGACGAATCACATAACTAAAAACATTCTAGCAAGGAAATAAATGTTTTATGTTTTAAATAATAAATAAATGTTTTAAATATTTTATTTTTATGGAGACACAAGCTTGAAGAAGAAAACTGGAAAAATGTTCAAGTCAGATATTTAAAGGTGCTGATATTATAGTTGTTAATTGGATAGCATGTTAAGAAAATTAAATCTGAAAAGCACTGCTAGCAAAGCGTTTAACCAGTGGCACAGCTGAGGTAAGAAATGGAAGACATAATCTAAATATATTGTGAACAAAGAGTTATATGCAATGTTGAGTATGGTTAATTAAAAATAGGCACAGAAATACTAGATGGATGGACAGCTTAAGCTAGTTGTTCCAATGACAAGGGAAATAAGAGTGCTGGAAATGGAAACCCATTGCGTCCCTGGAAATTGCAAACCAGCATAATCACTTGCTGCCTGTGAACAACTTTACTGAAGAACTGGCAAATTTTTACCCATATTTATGAAGCTTGATCCCAAACCTATATGACCTTGAATTGATTGTATAGCCCCACTTGAGTAAAAAGCCTTTTCAGCCTCCTGCGAAGGAATGGCATGAAGGGAGATTATGTCTGCAGCTGTTATGTGTAAACATGCAGAAGGTTGCAAACGTTATTGGACACAAAACACCCTTTAATCAAACTTGTCTGATAATGGTATACTAATTTGACAGTATGGTCTCCAACCAGTGTACTGTATAATAGCAGTATTAACATTCTTGAAAAATGGCTGAAAAATCTCAATGGCTGTATGCTATAGTATGAATAATTATAAGCAAAAAAGGACCTAACTGGGATGATTTATCCGTTATCAAGGACTGAACTGTCTCCTTTACTTCAAACAGGCATGTGGGTGCCTCCAGTATAGCCAATCCGCACGA
The DNA here is from genome assembly GCF_055471065.1 of Atractosteus spatula. Lineage (NCBI taxonomy): Eukaryota > Metazoa > Chordata > Actinopteri > Semionotiformes > Lepisosteidae > Atractosteus > Atractosteus spatula. The sequence goes on from NC_142707.1 coordinate 66,322,436, forward strand.
GAAAGACTAAGTAAATAAAGAGGCTGGAGATACCTCAGACAAGAAAAGCTCTGGAATTTACAGGTTCTGCTAATAAAAACCCAAGTGCTGATCGGACACCAGGGAGCTTTTTTGTAGTTTCAAAGCTAGAAAATGGCTGGGCCTACTGTTAGTTTTAGTAATAATTCAGTAGATCTATATAATTTGCACATTTTCTAACTAGTGACTTAATTATTTTAGTAAAGGTGATTTCCAATGCAGTAGTCTCAGAAAAGGTGAGTTGTAAAGCAAGATACAGTATAGCAACGACAATGTAGTCTACACGTTCTTATTAGTTTACTATAATAAGAATTATGCACTTGGAAAACAAATACAGCAGAATAATCTTTAACGAAGTATTTACATTTCAGAGATTTCAGGGGTAATTAAAAGATCCATGGTTATAAGCAAGAAACTTAGATTTGTGATAGAACTGTTCCATGGGATTAAAATGCTATATGAAGACTTTAGTACAATTAGTACAGGTGTGCAGAAACTGCCTAGAGAATGGACATATAGGTGATAGGTCTAAATTGAAGGAGATTTAGACCTATCACCTATATACCCAGTCTCCAGGCAGTTTCTGCACACTTGTACCAATTATGATATACCTGTATGATTCATGACAGTGTTCATTTCAGCACACAGAATTGCATCAAACATAGCAAATTACAGAAGGGATCAAGCCAAAAGATTAAAAGATGGGTCAAATGTCAAAGACGTATTAACTAAAACAAAAAATAACTGAAATAGTAGTTCTCAAATACAGATGCACCCATCTAGAATGCACATCAAAACCTGCATCAGTGGTAAGCAAACTGCAGCATACTGCAGTCTGTTCCAGCATACTGAATTTAGTGCTTCACAGCTCAAAGAAGATCGACAGGTGGCTATTGTGCCGTGTTAGATATTAGTGTGCGGTTTTTAATTTGGTGACGTGAGCTGAATACATAGACAAAAAGAATATATTTCCCAATGTACCATACATATTAAAGAATTCTGTAAAGTAATACCCACAAATATCTACTGTATACCGTACATCAACTACAGTATACTGTAGTATTAGCATCATTCTTGGAGACTGCCTTCATCTGGATGACATTACTCACATCATTGTTTAGCAAACAATGATTAAAATTCTATTACAATGTTTCAATATATTAATCTAAATGTAGAGGAGACCTGTATACATTACATATCAACTTAAGCTATGCAAAATGTCAAATCACTACTCAAAACTTTTATTTTAATTTGGCCTCTATTTCTTTTTTACATGTTTATTTGCTTTAAATATGATATGTTTTTAAAGCCACTAGGTATATTTTACATGATCAAATCTAAAATAAAATTATGTTTTCTAATTACTATTTATATAGCTACTAATAATTCTGTAAATAATAAACAGCCATTTCGTTAGTGTTATACAGTGTTGTGACATACTGTACGGTATCTCTTACAGTTCTAATTTGTGGTAGCAACGTGGTTACAACATCCCGTCTCAACAATGTAATTAATTAAAGTGTTTAATGAAAGCAATAATGGGCTAATAAACATTTAATACTGTAACGATTTTTGTTTGACAACCACACACAGCGCCGGTACTTTAAGGATTCACTGCACCACCTGGCAGTTTTGTAGAGTAGTGCAGTCCCGCATCCGATTATTAAAAAATAAAAACGCCCTGACAAAATGCTGTCCGGGATACCACAGTACATACACCTTGTGCATTTTAGATGGCTGTAGGCTAATTTCCAAGCAACCTGTTATTTCAAATGAGACTACTGTATCATGGCAACAACAGACATTTTTCCCTTCGCAGCAACTCTAAACAGCATGGATGTTTGGTAGTAGAATTTAGCCTGCATATGTTCTAAGACAAAACAGAAACATTAGTCATGGGTATCAGTGACTAAATCCTGTGCCAGAGATGAATAATGTCCTGAATGAATAAAGTAGACACAGCAGCTGTTAAGGACGAACGAAGAGACAAAACAATAGCAACAGAAATGAAAACCTTAATCCTTATAATAATCAAGGCACCACTGCCCCACATCCCATCACTACCACCACGAACCCAGCTTTAGAAAAAAACACCAAAGGGACAGAGGGGATCAGAACTGGGAACTCCTCTACTCTTGTAAAATCCATGACACTCATAGTACCATTACAGAAAGCAAAAAAAAAAGATTTACATACAGTACATACTGTACAAAGTAACTGCTAGTTATATTAGCATTCTTCTGAAATAGTGGAAAACAATTCTGAAATTCTAAAACATACTGAAAAGTACGTATTTTAAAAACCATATTTAAACAGCAACAGATAAAATGTAAGGTCAGGTGAATGAAACAATAAAAGTAGAGTTGCAGTTAATGAGATCTCAGTCACCTATGAGAATGACCATTTTACAAAAAACCTAAGGTGAGACCACTCTATGCAAATATAAGAATTTTAACAACAGGATGTGGTACCAAAAAAGGAAAACACCTTGGTATGATCTTACCCACATACACATTTATAACAGAGGAATGCCACAGAGAGTGGTTCTAATAAAGTAAGCAATTCAGATCTAATGAATTACTATTTCCTGTGACGTAGTAAACAGGTGCTGTTCACATTCATCAAGCACTTTAAAACAAAAAAAGACTTTACAAGTCTCTCTCAGTGATTTCTTTACTAATGAAAATACTTCAGGAGCATCAAATTCTTGACTCTCCCGAAGAATACTTCAGGAAAGTCTAATTATTTTAGCTTCATCTAACTGGAGAAGAAGCAGGTGAAGACCCTGTATTCATTCAGGTTCCTAGCACATTCAATGGTACACCAACAGAATTAGAATAACAAAGGATGGGACAACAAAAAAAACAGGGTAATGGACAGCATGTCTACATTGGGCTTTTGATCTCCACCACTGTACTGTACATCTACTGTATAAATAACACCCAAACATTCTTCACATTTTGTAATTAGACTTTAATAAAAATCAATTTATTATTAAGTGAGATATATTTTTTCCTTTATCTGTAATGATTCCTTACAGTGCATTAAGACATACTGCATACAGTATATGACAGTATTTTAATATCTATGCATCATATGCTGCAGAAGCGAGACAACTTTGCAAGCATAAAGGGGAAGTAAAATATTTCACCAAAATAAAGTCCAACTGAATTCAGCTCACTTCAGACATTTTTGTTAAAGTACTTTTTTAATATTTCATACAAATACTAGGGAAGAGGTCAACATAACTTTGGCTGATTTTAAAAGTATGTGATAACCTTAATGAATGCACCAATTTAATTATTAGTTTTTAATACTGACGTTTTTAATTAAGAAGCTTAATTGGTTAGCCAGTGCAATACCATGCTTTTCAGTGTACAATAATGAATTCATATCAAATGATCATTAATGAATGTTACGGTTTTTAATTGCTGTCCCAAGTTTTTTAATTGCTGCACTCTCTGTATTCACTTCATGAGAGCAGACAGTAGCGACAGGATAATATTGAAGTTCCTTCTTATGTTGTTCACCAAAATAAAGATAATGTATTATCACATTAGAAATCACAATGTAAAAACAATTTAAGAATATTTAGAACATTTAATTTAGTTTTGCTCCTTCATTAGGTTTAGTTAAAAATGCTGATAAGTGACTGAAAGATTACTTTGGTACACCAGACTACTGTAAGTAAAATCTTAGTATTCAATACAAAATTAGTCTCAGAAGAGCTTTGAATTGTTTAGATGATGAAAGGAAATTTAAGCTGACAAATATTTCTAAGTGAAGTAAACCCTGTTTTACTTCATAAATAAGTTGTAAGATGCTACAGTACCTTTGTCTAAAACAGTAATTATTTTAAACAAAGAAGAAATGCCTAAGTGACAATGCTTAAAAAACATTCCAATTTTTGTTTTTCACTTCTGAGATTGAAGTTTTTTTTACTTTCAAAAGACGGTATTCTTTCATGAGCTTTATTTAAATTGTAAATAAAATTTAAATATCAGGTATTTTAAGTAATTAGGTTGCAAAATGAAGAATCCTTCAAACTGCTAGGCCAATCAGTATTTCAGACAGTGAAGTTTCCAGATGCTACATAATTAGCTGTATTCTAAAGTGAATTGCAAATTACTGAAAACACGGAATTCTAAAGTACTGTGATTTTTTAACACTTTATAATTAATTAGTTAATTTTTGTATCTATCGTCTCGTGATGGATAAAAAAGCATTGGATTCCAAGGGTACTTCCTGAATAAAAACACATAATATATACAGTAGCTCCCTCCAAAAGTATTAGGAAAGTAAAGTCAATCTGTTTTTTTTAATTTATAGTCAGGAAATTTGTATTTGTAATCATGACTTTAATGTGAATGATAAGTACAGTGAAATATACAATTAATTTAGGGTAATTCCATGCATAAATATGATCATAAAATAACAAAAACATCTTCTGTGTATAATCTAATTTAAATTGACCGTATTGGTAAACATTCACTTCAAGTACATTTCAGAGTGTTAAAGGTTATGGTTGCATAATGCTTTAAGGCAATAACTGCATGAAGTCTGTGTGACCCATTGAAGTCAACAAACTCTTGCATTATCATTTGAGACACTTTGCTAAGTCTTTGATGCAGCTTTGAGTGCTTCTAAGGGTGTTATGACTTCAACTTTCTCTTCAGAATGCAAAATACTTCTCAGTCAGAATTAAATCTGGAGTCTGACTTGGCTGTGACAGTTCCAAAGGTGGCTACGAATGCCCAGGCCAGACCATGATTCTCAGATGAGATGGTGATCTTTGGAGCATTTTGAGTTCTTTTCTTTCCCCAGACTTGATCTCATGTGTGCATAAAGCTACAGTTTGTCCCAAAAATGAATCCAATTCCAGTTCAACAATGTTCTGGGTTTATGTTTTCTTAACACATGGAGATTTATTTGGTAATGTACATTATCAGAGTGGTGTTGTGTATGTTTGAGTTTGTTTTAAGTTTTTATACTAATCATTCTCAATGCTTGCATATGTATGCATATATCTACATTAAATATATAATTGTTTACATACATACTTAATACATACTATTAAGGTATGATTTAACTATTTGTACACAGTCTAACTCATAAAAGTACAAAACAATAATTTATTTCAATAAATATTACATAAGCACCTATTGCTTGTTCTAAGATTTTCTTTTTTATAAAATACAGATCTATTGTATACAGTTTAAGGTAATATGAGCCTGCACCCTCAGTCTCACCCTTCAGCTGCTTAACTGAATCCTTCACTACTAGTACCTACTATTACCACTGCCAATCAATTAAATTATCAAGAGTCCCAATAACATAAGTACTGTAAGTCTAATTAACTGCGTTATTGCTACTGTATACTTTTAAACAGGCTGAGTTGTTTTATAAGTAACTGAGCCTTTAATGAACAGAATGTTTTGAGAAATCAACTGTAAAAGACTTTTAAAAATATAATTAGAAAATACATTATTTAATATGTAAAATAATTAGGTTAATTGTTAAATTGACAACCCAGGCAGGAACAAAAACTAGAAAACACTATGTCCTCTAAGAACCTTTCTTACAGCTTTTCCAGATATTGAGCAAACAAAACTGAAGTGAATTCAAAAGGAAAATTACATTTTAATACCATTTCCTTTAAATCAAAAGTATTTTCCATGATGTTGTTATATACACATAGTACCTCTCATCATTACCCAAAGATGCGATGAAATACCAGTAACTTAAGACAAGATTACAATTTCTATTCAACCTACTTTATAAATGATAACAAGTATGATGCCACTAGAACTACATGACCCTTTGCCCTATACTAAAACATTTATTTTAAAATCTTGTCAGTTTCATACTACTTGTAAGGACATATCACATATACAGTAGTACATACCTAGGCATTTACACAAGGGCATACCATTGCTGCCCTATGTCTTTGACCTTCAGAAGGGACTGTGGTAATGTTTTAATAAGACTAACTGCAACAGTACCAAACTCGAGGCAGGATGTCTGCAGCCAGCTCTGATGATTAATTTTCTTCTATATGGATGGAATTAATTTGGAAACTATCTGTAAAAGGAGGCTGTCAGAGTACACTTCCATGAGCTCGTCCTTCCCCCGGTCCTCGTTTTGCTGCATTTAAAATGGAGCTGAACTGTAGAGCTGCACAGCAGACAGCGGAACCTGGCTTTGATAAATATACAACATGCAAATGAATGTAGGATCCAGATTTCAAACCAAACACAACCCTTATTAGCAAACAATCAAGCTTCAGAATGTATGATAGGTAAAAACTTTTTTGCGCAAAACGTCAATTTTGAAGAATCTTTAAATATATATTTTGCTTCACTGAGAAAAGAAAGAAATAATACATCAAAATGGAGAAGCTGGAAAAAACTGATGAGCTTTCAGATTGCCCTCTTTTGCATGCAAATCATATCAGAATTTCTCATTAGCATAAATGCATGAGCAACTCTAAATGCTTTTAATTTCCAATCTCAGCCAGCAGAGGAGTAATTTGTCACTGTCAGGGTGAAAATCTAAAAGGAAAAAATGGAGCAAAGGACTCCACACTAAATTGGAATCAGAGAAAAATTTCTGATTTGCTAATTGACTGATGCGTAGTTCAATCAGCTGCCTTGAAGGTGTAAATAATTCAATGTAGATTCAGAAATAAAAGCATCACGTGGGAATGCAAAGGCACATTAAAACACAGTGCTGCAGGACATACAGTACCTTGAGCAGGCATTGCCTGATCAAACCAATAACTGAAGCCTTGTGTGTATGTTTTTTAGCAGCACAAAAAAATAAAAACAAACACTGCAAAACGAAAATGTAAGGCTCGATTTTCTGAAACCCTTTTCATATACAGGCAGTAAACTTCAATAACAGTAAAGGCTATATGGTCAAAACAGAAAAACGAAATGAGATGCTCTGACACAACAAATCAAGTTATATGATTAAGAATCCTAGTGCATACAGAATCATGGATAGGTCCCAATCCATGGCTGGCTGTGTTCCAAAACGAGCCGTGAATCCAGAAGCACTTCAGAAGGATGATCAAGGTGTTTCCCAGTTTTCCTTTTCAAAGTGGGACTCAGCCTCTATAGGCCGTCACTCATTCCACCTTGACAGAATAAAGGTGTCTTTGACAGACAACCCTGCACTTCAAATCAGCATATTTTGAGCATGCATATACATGAATGCAGTAAAGGCAATCATTTATTTCAGGTAATTGCATGTGTGCATGAACATGCAAAAAAGGATAAACATATCACTTAAAACTACAGGGTATTATCGGGAAAATGCCAATCTTTTTATAGCAAGTGCAGTGATGTTTTATTGAGCAGACATGACATAAATAAATGCATTATTTTGATTAATAATGGCCAACAACAAGTCTTATCAGCAGGGGGTCTACTACGGAAAGCAGTGCTAGCTGCATCTCATACTGTATGTTGCACTGGGCTGCAGACGGTGTGTTATGGGACAAGTATCTGTTCCTTTCATTTTGTACAACCTAGACAAGCATGTGCCAATCAAATAGTGTCTGAGCCCCGGATGCAACACATTACAATGTTGGTACACCAATTCACCCGACAAATGTTCAACAGACCCCAAGTGTGACAAGTAAATGTTTTGATTATTACCCGTTTCATTAGATTTTTTGGAGCATGTTCATGGTTTTTATGTATTTTAAATGGATTAAAATATTGGATTAAAACCAGGACAAAATCACACATACATGGAACAGATGAATCATTTTTTCAAAGAAACAGGGTTGGAAACATGCATCCATTTGACCAAAATGGAGAATCATTTGTTAAATCACCTTTTAGACAATCATCCTAGCATGGGCAGAATGAGACCTCTACACATTTCCAAGTTACATTTACTGTACTCCCTTCTTATTCATAGTGCAAGCACTAGTGGAGACAGAACATGGCTTTCAGACACAACACTTCAGACTTAGAGGTTACTAGCAAGCTGCAGAGATGTAATTCATTTTGTATACAATAGGGGAAGATAAAGGATTTCACTGGGCTCAATGCTATGCAGCAGGTTTAGGATACACTCTTTGACACAAACCTGCACAATACCAGTGGCGCTTGGTCAAATGAACATTTTGATTTGGGGAATTCCCACTACTGTCAGTAATGGCATATCATGGACCTGAATTAGTATTTCTGAACCACAGGTCTCAACCTGTGTCCCCAAACCAACAACTTTAATAAATAAGCCACTCAGAAGTCCCCAGAAACACAAATCCAAAGGAGATTCCCGATTAATTCAGTATGATGGCATTAAAGAGCTTATCCTATTGTGTTTTCATTTTTCAAACTTACTACATTTTACATGAATTTTGTTTTTTAAATATTGCATAAATGAGAAAAGTACACAAAGATGAGTGATTTATAGCAGTCACACTTTGAGTGCAGTAAAGGTTCTCAAACTGGAGGGCACTGCATTTTCTGGTTTGTTTCATCCAGGCTCTTTGTTCCATAAATTGTTTTAATTATTTAATTACTTAATTGCAATAGGGCAACTCTAACCAGGCTCTAATGTTTTTATATGTAACTAACTTAGAAGACCTTAAGATAAATCTTATATTATTGTAAATAAGAAATAATTAAGAATTAATAATTAGGTTAAATGTTTAATTGTCAACTCAGGTTGGAATTACAAAAGTAGACAATTATATATATATATTTTTTTATTATATATGTATTTTACAGGGCCTTGTAAAAATGTTCACCCCGTTCAAATGATGTTCCATTTGTTGAATTACAAATTATGTATGCTTATTTTTAATGTAAATATTTTTAATTTTTGTGAAACTTGAATGCTCAAAATGAAACACTTTTATGGGTGAAAGAAGCTAAATGTCAGATCTGGTATATTAATTACCTGGAATATTCATTGAACACAATTTCTATCATCCATATAACCTTTAGAATACTTTTAGAATAATACATTGTCACAAGAAGTTTTTACTGTACATTTCATTAACATTTTTGTGTGCAAAAAGTGCAAAAAATGACCCCCAATATTGAAAAAAGTAATCCTTAGATAAACTATAAACTGTGAACACTCTATTACATGTTAGATAGGCCATTCTTTCTTAATTTATAGTGCCGCCGTATGTTGCTTTAGCATTTAAAATATCTGCATTATACTGTATAGGCAATATTTAGGCTATCTGCATTTAACTGCAAACTATTAAGTACAAAAATGCATTAGAGTGGCATAAAGACAAGTCAATTCAACAAGCATTTACAGAAATAAAATTTAAAATGTCTTTGTTTTCCAAAGCTATAAAATCATGTATTTATGTATGTTTTTAGTTTGTCTTAATATATAGCTCTTCTCTGGCTTTCAAAAGCCTTATAGTCTTCATAGTCTTAAGGTATTTAACAAAAACAGATGAAAGTATCAAATTCACTTGTTATGGTAGACCTGGTATGATTTTAATGTACTGTACTTCAAGCAGAACATACATACCACAAAAAAATCTAAATACTAGGCACAACCATTACATAGTATTTGCAGCACTTTTGTTTTTGGTTTTTATTTTACAGCAAAATTAATCCTTTTAAAATGCAATCAATTTAGCAAATTGTGTGCCAATTTAGCAAAACATACTCATTACCATCAGAGTATGGGATATTTTTAGTATTATTAACTGTAGTTTAAAATATCATAGCTGTGATTATTGTTCACTAGGTAAATCTTTGTTCTGTTGAAACAAATATTTTAGAGCATCTCATTCAATAACAGGCAACAGTACAGTAAATGAACAGCTGCAGTATATTCACTGACCCCTATAGATGCTCATTTCTCCAAATGTTTACTACAACAAAAGTATTTTTTAACACCATTTTCTTCATTGTACAAATACATTTGTGCTACAACAAAAGTGTTTCACCTGACAAGTGAACAAGGAGAGCATCTCTGGAAGTTCCTTCAGTAATTCCAATATATTTGCTGTCCTTGAAAGTCATCCATTGTGATCATCCCCAAAAAGGACAGCACCTAGTGTTTCTACCTGGACTACCAAAACCTAAATTGTCACTCTGAAGGACTGATACGTCCATTTCAGAAAATCTGACCACGCCTCCGTGCTCCTTCTTCCTGTTTACAAACAGAAACTAAAGAGCATGCCACCTGCAGTAAAGACCATGCAGTGCAGGTCCGACGCTGCCAAGCAGGAACTCGTAAACTTCTTTGAAATGGCTGGTGTATATTCAAAGATTCTTCCAGTGATCTGAATGGGTATACAGAGGTGGTCACATCCTACCTCAATTACTGTGTAGATGTGATGCCCTGACGAGCTCCAGTGCACCCGTACCACATTCCTCACGTGGAAGGAGCTCGTCAGGACCATCTCAAACGAGATCAGGGAGTTAAGGGAACATCACAGACTATTTAAGCCCTGAGGGATCATTCTTCAGGGCTCAGACATTGAGTCACACTAGTGAGTGCAGTTGCTGGTTTTTCCAGGCTTTTCTTAGGTTTATTCCAGGTTTTTCTCAGGATTTCCCCCCAGATCTTTTCCAGGACTTCTTCCAGGACTTCTCCGGAATTCCCTAGGACTCCTCCCATTCTAATTCCCCTCATTACTTTATTAATTATTCTATAACCCATCAAATCTCTACTGCTGAACCCACTCTGGCAATTATCAATTCACTGTGCCCTAATTTCCATCTATGGGCACGGCATAACAATAGACAGATGTACTGTATTCCTACCAGGAAGATCCGGATATACCCCAATCAGGAGCACTGGATGAACAAAGACATTTACTGCAAACTTGAAGTGTAGACTGCTACCTTTTAATCAGGGCATAGAGAGTTATATAAACAACTCAAAGTAGGACCTGGAGAAATTAATCAAAGTAGCAAAACAGCTTCAGGGAGACTTGAGGCGCATGTGGCAAGGCTTGCAGACTATCACGAACTATAAAGGCAATACCAATGGTATTGCCTCCACTGCTGCATCTCTAACAGATGAGCTGAACATCTTTCACTCTTACTGAGAGGCTCAGAACACTGAGACCACTATCAAGGTTCCTAGTGAACCAGAGGACTTCATGTTACAGCTCTCTAAACATGAGTTTGTACAACCTTTAAGAGAGTGACAATCCGCAAAGCACCTGGCCCAGATGGTGTCTCCCCTTGTGTCCTTATGTTAGCACCTGTGCAGGTCAGTTATCTATTGTATATACAAATATTTTTTAACCTCTCTCTGTCCCTGTCAGTTGTACCAGGGTGCTACAAGAAAACCACAATTGTGACACTGCCCAAAAAACCATGGAAGCTTGTTTGAACGATTACCACCCAATGGCACTCACTTCAGCAGTGATGAAGTGCAAGGGAATACTAGGGAAAACCCAAGTATTGTTATATATAATTTGCACTATCCCAGACTCTCTCGACACGTTTCAGTTTGCTTACCACTCAAATAGGTCAGTTGATGATGCCATATCTCTAACACTACGTACTGGCCTAGAACATTTAGACAAGCAGGGCACCTATATTAGGATGCTGTTTATAGATTACAGCTTGGCCTTTACCACATACTGGATTTCCTAATGGGCAGACCTCAGGTGGTGATAATTGCCAACAATATCTCCTCCACAGTGATCCTAAACATTGGAGCTCCCCAAGGCTGCTGTCTCAGCCCTAGGCTGTACTCCTTGTTCACCTATGACTGTACAGCCACTTAAAAAAGCAACAACATTGTTAATTTGCTGATGACACCACAGTAATCAAGCTGATCAGTATCCAAGTCCGTATACAGATGTGAGGTTGAGCATGTTACAAGATGGTGCCTTGACAACAATCTGGCCCTGAATGTCACCAAGACAAAAGAACTCATTGTGGACTTCAGGAGACCCAGAGGGAGACACACCCCAATCAGCATCAAGGGCACAACAGTGGAAACTGTCAGCTGCTTCAGATTCCTTGAACTGTAGATCTTTGCCAACTTGGCTTGGTCTCAGAACACTGTAGCCACTCTAAAAAAGGCACAAAAGCACTTTCACCTTCTGCCGTGCCAAAAGAAATGCAGTATGGGGAAGCAGCAACTCATGAACTTTTACTGCAGCACCATAGAAAGTGTCCTCACTAGTGACATCACTGTATGGTATGCAATGCTACTATACATGACAAAGACGCTCTACAAAGGGTTGTGGCAACAGCACAGTAGATAACAGGATCCACTATCTCAATAAAGTTCAATCTATCATTCAGGATCCCAAGCATCCCAGCCACAAACTGGTCTCCCCCTGCACTCTGGCAAGCGGTACAACACCATTACATCATGGACTTACATCATTAGATTTAAGAACAGCTTCTTCCCTATTGCAGTGTGCATCCTTAACAGCTAATTATGCAGTGCCTCAGAATCCAACACACCTCTGCACTCTGCCCCTGACTTGGCCATCAGGTATTTTTTGTTCTTTTCCTAATGTACTGTCAGTATTTATTATTTACTATTTTTGTGCTGTTTACATTGTGCAACTCCATCTGCATCTGGTGGTATGTGTTGTACTGTGTTGCTTGTTGTACTGTGCATGTCCTGAGAGAGTGGCACAAATAAGAATCCCATTGCACATGTACAGTACATAAGGCAAATTAACTCCTCTATCTTCCTCTATTTCGACAGTGTTCCTTAAGCCCACTCCCTGGTCCTGGAAAGAATCAGCTTCTAGCCTCAAGTTGCACTTGAAGAAGTGCCACCTGTTACAGTAGGAAATCTCATATCTGGGTCATCGCTTAAGTGGAAAACGGGGTGCCACAGACAAGAACAGGGTGAGTGCAGTGCAAGGCTGGTTCATATAATTGAAATTGAGCCTGCCGAAGGTCTTTCTTGGACTGACGTCTTACAACTGCCTCTTTGTGACTGACTTTGCCTCCATCTCTTACCAGGAAAGGCATTGCGTTCGACAGATGAAGAAAAGACAGCAGGTCTTCAACACCCTGAAGCGCATATTATGCTCAGCTTCAGTTTTCGGTGCACCAGATCCCAAGCTACCATTGTTTCTCACCTGAGATGCCGTTTAAATAAAACAGGTTGTTGGAATTCTTGAATCATTAAACTACTTAGAAACCAAATAGCAAAGATTGGCCAAGTGGCCTCCTCTCGATTGAAAACTTTCATACTGTACATTTTTATAAATTTATAGTGGCTATCAAAAGTATTTACCTCCCTTGGACTTCATCATGTTTTACTGTGTTACAATATAGAATCATAATGTTTTTACTGTAATTTGGATTTTTTGCAATTGATTGACACAAAATACTCTATAACAGTGTATAAAAGTGCCCTCTATAAAAGTGAAAACAAAATTCTACAGATCCTCCTAAATATAAAACAAAAAATAACTGCATAAGTATTCACCCCCTTTGCTATAATACAACTTAAAAAGCTCTGGTGTAACTAGTTGTCCTTAGAAGCCGCATAATACATCGAATGGAGCCTACCTGTGTGCAATTAAGGTTTTCACATGTGCTCCGGTTAATTACATCTATCTCTAGGAGGTCTCACAGTTGATTGGTACAGCTCCCATCAAAAACTGCATCATGAAGACAAAGTGGAAGATTATTTAAAAAATTCCACGATACTGAATATGTCCAAAAGCACAGCAAAGTCAATGATAAATAAATGGAGAAATATTTGCAAAACTGTGAATTTGCATAGAACAGGGACTCAAAAACTGAGTATCCAGGTGAGAAGGGCACTAGTCTGGGAGGCCAATAACAAACCTATGACACTTTTAACAGAAATACAGTCCTCTACAGCTTAGATGGAAATACAGCTTACTGTGTATCCAACAAAAATTGCATGGGTGCTTCACTAATCTGAGCATCATGGGATAGTGGCAAAACAAAAGCCAACGTAAAAAAAATCCATTAAATGTTGACCATTTTGGCCTCAACACTAAGGCCTAAGCACTGAGCACGTTTGCAGTGTCCAGACATGCAAAGTTGGTTGTGACCCATCAAAGAAGACTCATAGCTTCTCCATTTTTGCCAAAGGTGCCTCAACCAAATAGTGACTTGAAAGGGGTAAATACTGATACAATCAATTATGTTCTATTTTATATTTATATTTAATTTAGGAGGATCCATATAATTTTGTTTTTACTTTGAGTTTATATAGTGTTTTGTGTTGATCAATGGCAAAAAATCCTAAATAAATCCATTATGATTCCATATTGAAATACAATAAAATGTGAAAAGTCCATTGGGGGGGGGGGGGGGTATACTTTTGATAGCCACTGTATGTCTTCAGTATTAATTAATTGGTACAAATTTATTACATTATTTTACATCCGAGAAAAAAATAAAACCTATATCGACAAAGTTTCCTCAAAATCTGGTTTGGTAAAATATTAATGTATTTTAAAAAATGTTTGAAGGCTTACAAAAATGTCTTAAAATATCTGATTTAGAAATAAAGACATTTTTTTAAAATGCTGCTTCAAGTAATTGCAAAACATTCTTAATGATCAACTAGTCTAAAATGATTTCTGAAAATAGCTTTAAATGTTCAGTAGATGGCAGTCTTATACTTTGATTCTTATAAAGCAGATAAAGTCCATAAACATATCTTCATAGAATTTTTTGTATGTATTGAAATAATGACTTTGTAAGAACCATTGCAAACAAACAAAACCATAAAAGCAAAGAAATTATATAATTTTACAAAGTCTCATTCATGTTTAAAAAATAATAAATTTAAAGACTGCCTAATATGGTATTCACCATACATGACCACTTATGTCCATACTGCTAAAATATATGCGGGTATATATTTTCTTTCAAAGTTGTGCATTGATGTTTGCCTTATAAAAATGAAAAGTAATTTACTTTTAGCTGTCTAAAATACCATGTATTGAGCTAAAATTCTCTTTTCCCTAGTAAAGAGACAGGAGGTGAAAAGCATAATCAGCTGGAGTTGCCAGAGTTACCTACAACAAGATTTCAGTTTTACATCTTGTTCCAAAAACTGAGCAGAAGGTGGATAAGTAATTTGCTCAGATTATCACCCACTATCACAAAGAGCCAGAAATAAACCCAGGAACATCCTGGTTATAACACTTCTTATTGAAACTGCCACACCTGGCCTTTTGACAAGTTTTACTACATAAAAACCTTTCAAAGGTGCATTAATCAAAAACTTCTAATTACCTCCGAAAAAAGCACCATCTGTCAGTTTCTGCTGAAGATTCGGAGCCTCCACCAGCACTGTACCTCTGTCAATGAAATACATACAGTCTCCAAAAGCACCCTTCCGTATTATATCATCTCCAGTTTCATACATTTCAAACTGTAACACTTCAAGCAGGGCTGTGATGAAATGTGGGTCCGCATCTTTAAAAACCGGCATGTTAGACACAAGGCTCTGGCAGTTGTAACTGACTATTTCCTGTTAAAGAGAAGATAAGAACGAAAATAACTGAGAAGAAAACTACTAAAATAAATTCAGCATTGTTTATTTCTGTCAAGACATTACACCACTATCTCAAATTATACACAACTCTGTGTTAAAAACTACCTTTAACCTGAGATGTAGAAATTGGTATCGCTAACACTATAGCCAACAAGACAGGAGTAATGAACTTGAACCAAGAGCTAAGGAAAAGCGATGTATACATACTTAATGTATATAAATAAATCTTCCATTCTTCATTGAACTCTTGATGATACCTCTACATCTTTAACGTAGTGATTATTTTAAAAAATTTTATGATTAATGAGTACTTACAGAAACATTAATCCTGCTAAAACATGATTAGAAAAATAAATAAGCTTTATTTTTAATGTTAGTATACTTCTTTTTAACATTTCTCATTATACCTGTCTGAGAGGTTCTGAGAGCTCCTTAAGAATAGTCTCTTCATCAAACCATTTTCCTTGATATCTGTTTTCTAAATAATCCATTATCCGATTTCGGAGTTTACTTGGTAAATGGTGGTGGCGCATGTACTCCTTAACTTCATTGTACTAGGCATAAAAAAATAATTTCAGTACATTTATTTTTAAAGTGAGGAATCATTTCTGATGTGTTTCCCTGCATCAGTGGTGGAATCTTATACTGTACATTTTGACTGAAAGGGTTAGTTTGATGGAGGAAATACTGTATATATGACCACAAATGACAAGATAATCCCTTTGACAACCTGAAGAAATCAAACAATGATGATATACAGTACCTGCTATCATTTTAAACCTGCCCCTAGAAATCTAGGGAAAATATTATTTTTAACAATAAATCAAATTCTATGCCAAGATCCTTGTTAACATTATACTGTGTTAAGAGATCACAACACAATTCAGCACACTGTATTTGTTATGCTAGACAGGTGATCATATTTAGTTTAAGAAGATACGCATTTAAGAAGAAAATGCTGACATATCCCTACTGAATCACACATCTTATGGTAGTTAAAACTGTTTTCTTTCACTGTGCTAAGAATTTAATTTTCTATCCCAAGAGACAAAACGTGAACATCTATTTTAGAATGTATTTATTTTTAAAAACATAGAGAAATGTAACAAAACTATATTTAGATAAGATCACTTTATTAGCCATATACAATTTCTCATTTATTTGTACTGTATATACTGTACAAACAGGGTTTTCATAAAATACGTGTCATTATTAAATAAAGCAACAAAATGTTATTCAGAAGTTATTGAATAATATAGCAAACGGCTTTCCTTATTAAAATACATCCACTAATTATGATAGCCTTAATGGAAAATCTGCTCCTATCAATATCCCCCAGAGATAGAAATATTTTTTCCTTTTAAACAAAAAATATGTTGCATTAAAAAATGTGGGTTATTAAGTACTGTATAACATGTATAAGTATTCAGTTCTGATTCAATAGTAAATAAATACTGCCCTCTAGTTTATATTATGTGTGCTGTATAATGTATTAAGACATGAGCTGACAATGTTCATTTTTGTTGACCTTTATGCAAAATAAATGGTGCTACTGTAAAAACTTGAGCAGAGGCTAAGACTTGGTCACATTGGTAATTACATCCTATAGTATGTAATTTCAGGACTTCAATCCAACCACTCCAATTCAGTAAATCACCTTTTTCCCCCAATCCTCAAGGACCAAGATAGAAAGAAAATGCACTAAATGAACCTTTAATTACTAATGTGACCTTGCTGCTGAAGATCGTCTGTGTAATTAAACATTAAATGGAACAAAGACAAAATGCTGGAACACAATGGAATATTTTGGGCAAGGTTTCCTTCCTCTGCTACAGTATTATTTTTTCAGAGAACTGTTCAGTGTCCATTTTCATACAAAAAACAGCTATACAGTTTTAAAAACTTTTTCAAAAGAAAAATATTTTAAAGATGTACATGTTGAACAATATTTCAGTATTACATCCAGTAAAACTAACAGCACAGCTCTGAATCACAGGGAACTCAACTCATCCATCAGGCTAGATTCTATCAAGAACAGACTTTTAAAAGATGTAAAATGACTTAAAATATCAAAAGATGAATTAAAATATACTGCACTATATACTGTATATGCAATAAAAGTAATGGGATAATCTAGAATTTCACCCAAAGAAACTCAACAGACAAAGCCTTTTTAAAGCACTGTCATTTCTAATCTATTAAGTTACCTATTTATCATTGTTATGTTAAACTAATTGCACATAAAATTTTAAATCTGAGAGAATCACACTATTTCAAAAAGAACATGACATTGTTCTTGATATTTTAATTATAAAAACCCAGATAAAGCATAAACTTTCTATGCTACAATTAGAACAGTTGTATTATGAACACTTAACCAAAAGAGAGAATGATTATCTCCAGGAGTTTAAAAATGTCAGTTAATAACAGTATTGAAAAATGTTACCTGTCAATTTAATTTTTAGAGTTTGATCTGAATATGACTTGAAACAAAAGTACCGTCTTGTATAAGACTATTTACTTTTCTGTATTACAATCAGAAATGATTTTCATACCTTGCTATCAAACACTCTCTCACTTGCCGCAGAATGTGTCACTAGTGAGGTAAGTCTGGCAAGGACTAGAGTATACATAACAGCTCCAACCAGCATGCTGAAAATAACAACCCAAACTTCCGAAATCCCTAGAAGCAATGAAAAAACAAGGGAGCAAAATAAGATGGCAAAGACCTTTAAAGTTCAATTGTCTTTTATGACACCACAGGTGTTTCTTACAGCAAAAAATGAGCTTAAAATAATATCAGACATTGGCAATGATAATCAATTGAGATTTGAATTGATAAAAGTACTATTAAATTTTAAGCTCATCACTTTATTATGAAATGTTAGGATTTTTATTAAACTCAGTATAGATTACCAAGTAAGGATGAAAAAACACATCTGTACAATTTAATGTGAAATACAAAATATGTAGAAATGATATGTACAGTTAATTAATTGGTAAAACAAGATTTAGACAAAATAAAATTCCTATCATTTAACCGTCCTCTAAAGTACACTTGTCAATTGTGATTTATGCAATTAGCTTAAATTTAATTCCTAAATAATTCCTGAATGTTATAGAATAGTACATATTTAGGCTGTACATATGTAGTCTTGTATTTTTGCCATCAAACCAAATGTATATCTGTATGTCCCTTATAATGCAGATTTACCAGTTTACTAGAAAACAATGAAAAGATTCCTGATATTTAAACAGTTTGCTCGTCTACCTCTTGGAATTCCAACAGATCCATAATTAAGAGTCATCATGTGACACAAGGCACGAAACATGGCCTTGGAATACTGCAGGCCGATGGGCTTGTCCTGTTTGAATATATAACAAAATAGATCTACCTTTAAAAAACAATAATTAAAAAGTGTCCAAAGAACACATCTTTCTGTTTTTATTTTTAAACCACATTATTGGTTTCACAATAGCAGGATGGAAGGCTTGAAAACGTATAAAAATGTATCTACTTGCATCACCTAGGATCCTAGTCTACCTACTACTCTACGTATGTCGAATACAGTGCAAAAGTCCATAATCTCTCTACAGTCTTCATGCTATCTGAAATTATGCAACAGATGCTTTGTAAATCTAATAAAATTGGTGTCAAATCATATTAAATTTAGTAATGTCACATTAGGTGTGAAGACACAACGAAACCGTGTTCATAGTGCATGCACTGTACATATGACAACATTAAGATAACCTTATCTTTAAAGTGGTTAAATCCTTGTTAATGTGGCATATAGACGGAGGAATTTATTTAGCGTAATTTGCCCTACAGAGGGAAAAACAGGCTGGACAAGGCTCGCAGACCCCCGGCAGAGACTAACGGAACTGCATAAAACCACTAGTGCAAGCTTCAGTTGGTTTATTCAGATACGCAGTTTTACAGAAATGCCGATCTAGGGTTTTGATAGTGGTGAGTGCTATTCCACAATGGCTGGTGATACTGTTAAACTGATAGTGCCGATCCTGATAGACAACACAAGGTCTGATAAACAGGGATGAACTTCAGTTTGAAAGGTGCAGAATGCCAAACCCGAAGAAAAGTGCAATATCTGCACTATTGTCAGTTTAAGTTAGCGATGTGTAAATGAGAGTATCAACTGTAAGTAACCATTAGCCAATGTTTGTCAGTGAATGGATGGACTGGCTGACATAGAAAAGCATTTCTATCCAATATCAGGTGGTTGGCCTCTGCTTGGATTCATTGAATATGTACAATTTATTTTCCTTATTATTTAACACTGTTACTTCAAGAAATTCCTAAATATAAAGACTTTCTAAATATCCTACAAGATGACCTTTAATATTTCCGTCTATTATGCATTCCAATAAATAACTGAAAGTAGTTCAACATATATTGTATCACAAGATATACATAAAAAGCTAATTTATTTTTATATCTATATTAGATTTAATTAAAAATCCATAGATTACATTGGCATAGCCTATAACATAATCAAAATCATTTTATCTCTAAATCATCCCAAACTTAAACAGCACTTAAACTGACAATTTCCATGTTTTCTCTTGAATTCTTAGTGGTTCTGATTGTTCTATTTGTATACTTTTGCAACACTTATACATATTGAACATTTTGAAAAAAAAATGTGTAACTTTACCACTAGCCCATCAATTGTCACCCAGCTATTCTCAGGGAATTCCATCAGCATAGCAACCAGAAACTGAATACAGGCATTCCAGTGACACAACAAAACAATGATCAGAAGCATGTAGCTGAAGTGCAGAGCTACAGCTATTCCACCCACATTCCAGCCATGAACCTATGATAGACAGGAAAACAGTACTCTCTTCAGCAAAAACACTTACTGATCAGGATATGCATATTTCTTACATAATGTACGTAAATGGTTCTTTTTTAACTTATAGCAGTACAACTTTGATGATTGTTTTTGAAGCTATTAATGGTATAGTCAGTACCTTGCAAAGTATTCAGAGCCTTGCAGACTTTACATTTAAAGTTTGTAGTCATGACACTTTGAAATAGCATTAATTTTTTAAATACACATAATCTACTCCACACATGAAAAACAAAAACAAGAGCAAATATATAATATAAAAGAAAACTGGTAAAATAATGATTGCAATAGTATACAAGCCCTTAGCTGTGGCAAACCTAAAGTAATTTAGGTGCACAACATTATGTTAATAAGCCACACAATTTGCTGAGTGGACTCTGTGTGCAATGATAGTGGTTCATTTGATTTCAGAATAATTACATCTCTATAAGATCCCTCAGTCAGTTAGTGAATTTCAATTAACAATTCAACTATTAAGAGCAAAGAGCTTTCAAAACAACTAGGGATAAAATTCCATAAAGGAATATATCAGAAGAAGAGCATTAGAAACGTTTCACAGATGTATTAAATTAATATTAATATTAAAACTGATTTGAATACAATGAAGTACAGTAGATCATGAAGATGTGGAAGGCACCCAGACACTGCCTATATCAGCTTTCCATACCAATTGAGCAGCTAGACAAGGAGGAAATTGGTTGGATGTGCAACAGTGAGGCAGACAGTGTTCAGTCACTGAGATGGGAGAAAATATTCATGGGTCAAAAATATCCCAGTAACTCCACCAAGACTGGATTTTATGCAATTGAAAAACAAATTGCCAAATCCTGTTAGGTATGCAACAAAGCATCTACTGCATGTGGTACCGTAAAATATGTGGCAAAAGGTGTCAGATAAGGCAAAATCTTATTTTTTGGTCTAAATGCAAAGCATTACATCTGACACAAACCCACCATAGTCAACACCTTCCTTACTGTCAAGCACAGCAGTGGCAGCATTATTCCTGTTCCTCATTAGCAAGGCCTGGGGAGATTGTCAAGACTGATGGGAACATATTGTGCATGGAGCAAAGTACATGTGGCAAATTGTAGAGAAAATCCTGCTTCAGACAACATACTGCAACCAACATATTTCATTTTTTTCATTTTAGTTTTTGCTGACCTTTTCTATAACTTATCTTCCCCTTAGTGGTCTTTAGTTTGAGCATTCAAGTTTTCATTAAAATATTTATGAACAATGTGAATGCCTCCATTTACTATTTCATAAAATGGGACACCATAGGATTATGGTTTATGGATATGGATTATACCTTTATTTTAATGCAGGGGCTGGCATTTTCTATGCAGCAAAAAAAGTTAAAAAGATAAAAAGGGCTACTTGCCTCTTCCCAGTAACGAGCATAACGAAGCAGTCTTGAAAAGCGGAACAAACGTAATAAGCTGAATACCCTTGTCAGCTTGAGCATTCGCATCATTCGAACGCCACCATATTCAGATGGTTTTGTGTAAATGGCACCTGCAGCCTTAAAACAAAGCAAAATAATGTATTATTCCAATAAATATGCATTGCCTTACATCTATAAGAAAAACTTTACTGAACCTTAAGCAAAACCTCTTGTTTAGAATATGATTATTACATTTATGTGATCATGCATTTAAAGGGTGCTTTAAGAATCCACAAAAAAGCCTCTAAAATAGTGCGCAGTTAGAAACCTTAACTCCAAATTTAAAAATCCATCTCTTTTCTATGACACCTTTTATGTTAATAAGGTGAGAGGTCAAATGTGCCCCAGATATTCATTTAAATTGGAATAATTTTAATGATCTTTGTATTCTTGTGTACTACTAAGATATCTAAAAGCAGGTTTTAGAAACAGCAGCGTTGTAAATATTAAACTTTTTTAAACCATCCATGCACAACGCTGCTTAAAGTAAATATGATTTACAAAATGTACAGATCTAATCAGTTTGTTATACACCCTCTTATTTAATAAAAATATTCCCAAAACAGAACCTTACTAAGCAAAAAAACCCATTTAATTTCATGCTAGTACAAAAATAATTCTTAATGCCTTGTCAATCAAATTTTTGTTGCAAAAAATATAAGAACATTTGATAACTAACTTTAACAACATTTTTGAGTATATGTTGGAAATCATGAAAAGGTACAAACAACAAATTATTAATATCATGAGATCCCTAACAGCTTAATTTCAGAAACATAAAACTTTGCAAACATTTACATCAATGAAAATCCAGATTGTATATTAACCTATACATTAAATAACATTAAATTGTTTTTTCTCAAGAAAAGTATGGAATTTTCTGGTGTAGAGTACATTAACACATATCATCTGCTGTGACCCTTCAATATACAGTATACTATATGCAGTATGCCAGCGTTTCTATTTTAGCCTTTAGGAAAATTCTTTTTTTTTTTTACCATTTTACCATTTAGGGCACTGTTAGCCTTATTAGACTGGACAGAAGGAACTTAATTCATTTAGTGTTCCACTCAAGCCAGCAGCCATATAACTCTGCAACTCACAACTGGCAGCTCACTGAAGCTCAGCACGTGTGAGCCTGGCCAGTACCTGGATGGGACACCTCCTGGGAAAACTAAGGTTGCTACTGGAAGAGGTGTTAGTGGGGCCAGCAGGGGGTGCTCACCCTGTGGTCCATGTGGGTCCTAATGCCCCAGTATAGTGATGGGGACACTATACTGAAAACAGGCACTGTCCTTCAGCTGAGATGTAAAACTGAGGTCCTGACTCTCTGTGGTAATTAAAAATCCCAAGGCGTTTCTCGAAAGGAGTAGGGCCAAAATTCCCATTGGCCTTTACCAATTATGGCCTCCTAATAATCCCCCTCTATGAATTGGCTTCATCACTCTGCTCTCCTCCCCAGTGATAGCTGATGTGTGGTGAGTGTTTTGGCGCACTATGGCTGCCGTAGCATCATCCAGGTGGGGTAGTGGTGAAGGGGATCCCCATTACCTGTAAAGCGCTTTGGGTAGAGTGTCCAGAAATGTGCTATATAAGTGTAAGCAATTATTATTATTATATGTTAGAATAAACAAAAAAGGCTACAAACAAAAGGTTGGGTTTGTGTGTAATGGATCATAGGCAAGTTAATATTTAAGAAACAGCTATAGTGCAGTCAGAAAATATTCACCCTCCCTGACACAACTGCAAATAGCTGTGACCATCAGAATCTTTAATTGAAATTGATTATTTCCTTTCACACTACATACTCAACAAATTGTATAAGAAAAAATGATGAAAACCAGAAATTATCTTGTTCACTGAAGTATTCGCCTCCTTAAGTGAAAACCTCATAGAAGCACCTTTTGCAGCAGTGACAGGTTTGAGTGCTCTGGGGTTTGTCTGTATCAGCTTTGCACCTCTGGATCAGGAGGTTTTTGCCCATCCTTCCCTGCAGATTTGCTCAAACTCTGTCACGTCGGGTGGGAAATATTGGCGGATATTTTAAACTGGCCTGCAGCTTTGGGTTTGCCTTGGCACTGCATTACGTGTAAGGCTCTTGAATGCGGCAAACCGCAATCTTCTATTCCTTTCACAAACTCCCAGTTGGATTCAAGTCTGGGCTTTGGCCGGGCCACTCAAGGAAATTCATCTTCTCATTCTGAAGCCAGTCCAGTGTTACTTCGGCTGTCTGCTTGTGGTTGCTGTCCTGTTGGAATGACCAAGGACTTTCTCGTTTAGAAGGACAGCCTGCTCTAGGAAGCGTCTGGATGGTTCTGTATTCTTTCCATTGCCTAATGTCGTATCCCACCGTGCTCCAGGAAACTTTCAACACCCCAGATGTGTTTTCATACTCCTCCCCAGATTAACGGCTCCTCACAACTCTATGACAGAGTTGTATGGCTACTGTAGTTCCTTGGTATTCATGGTAGAGTTTCTGCTTCATCATAGCAGAGGGAGTGAATACTTATCAAATCAAGACATTTCAGTGTTCCCTGAAGTGTTAAAAGTATCCAGAACTTTCATTCTACAGTATGTTGACATTATATGGGAATTTTTGTAGATCGGTGACAAAAACCCCCATAAAAAGTCATTTCTGTGTGAGTTTGCAACACAACAAATTGTACAAAAATCCCAAGGGGGCGAATACTTTGACAAACAGTATGTTACTGTATCTCTTTAAAATTTACTATCTGATGTGGTATGATATGTCACACCAGGTGCCATTGAACCCAGCCTTTTCTTCTCATAAATTACTGTCATGAGGCTCAGTAGAGACTAAAATTCCCATAGATATCACTTTGTTGCATTTGTTTACAAAACTTCTTCACTTGGCTGGGTTGAAATGTGTTAGTGCAGAAAGTCACAGAATTGTCCAAACCTGTTTAAGGTTTAAACCCCCTTAAATGTTCCTTAAACTGTGTTGCATTTTGTGCTTTGTAAAATAAAAGCACACGATAT
This sequence comes from Atractosteus spatula, assembly GCF_055471065.1. Classification (NCBI taxonomy): domain Eukaryota; kingdom Metazoa; phylum Chordata; class Actinopteri; order Semionotiformes; family Lepisosteidae; genus Atractosteus; species Atractosteus spatula. The sequence continues at coordinate 66,347,240 of NC_142707.1, forward strand.
TTGTGTATTACGCGCTGTATTTTGGAAAATAGAACTACCTAAATGAACTTCCATCTATTTTGGTAATCTCAGAATCCTACATGAAAATAACTACTATAAATACTTACAGTGCTAATGAGTAAGCAGTAATCAACAGGTGTTACTGCAAGTAAATCTGGAATGAACCACGATTTAAAGTAACGATTTCTGATCATCTTCTTGTCCAACACAACATTCTGAAAGTGATAAAAGCAAAGTATTTAGAATAGGATGGTACTTTATCAAAATTAAACCATCTAAAACTGCTTCTTAAGTTTAGTTTTGTTCCCATTAGAAGCCTATTTTTCATTTTATATTTAAAGCTTCATATAAAAATATAGACAATAGTATGTGTTTTGCTTTGCGTATTTGCAAAGTTATTTGTACATGTATACTTGAAACTACTTTTGATATTGACCAGCATTTCATGTTTACCTTCATCTAAATATAAATTGAATACAGATTTCATTCAACAGCAAGCATTAATTGTTTTAGCACTATAAAAGTTTTTAGTACTTATGACTATCTTCATTTGATATGCTAATATTGATTTAAATCCAACCACCTGAAAATCTGTTCCTCCTTACCACAACTCAATACGTTTTGTAGTGCTGTATTTTATCTTAGTATACACGCAGTATGCACAGCAGGGCCAAATCCACATAGCATCATTTGATCCTGTTCACATCCTTTTAGCTTCTGAAGCTTATAAACTGGCTTGCAGCTTAGGTTTGCATGCGCACTGCATTACCTGTAAGGCACCTGAACGCAATTTCGACTGTATCTTCCAGGAGAGCCTTACTTAACGAACAAAAAACGAGCACCTTCAGTTTTAAAACAAAAAAAATCCAACTTTCATCGCGTCTCACAAAAAAAACCAACTTACATCTGCATCGTCACTTGTATAGCCGATGCAGAAATTTAAACTGAGATCCGAGATGAATATGACGTCCGAAATGACATTGAAGGCGATCCACGCAGCGCTGTTCTGCACTTCTTCCGTGAAGAAGCTGACTCCAAGTGGAATAATTAAGACGTTGATAAAGGTAATAAGGAGCATAAGCACGAGCCAGTATTTTCTGGGGGGGAAGACAAGGATGGATGCATTCAACAATCAAGGAAACTTAATAGTTAAAGAAACTTAAACTATATCAACACTAACAAAATCAAAAGGCGAAGGCACGTTGAAAGGCGTGTCTGCAAGCAGTATGGTACCATTAGGCATCCAGATACAGATCGCAAATCTCATACACAATTACGTTAATATACGGGTATTTTGGACCTTTAATTCAACGCTTTTAACGTGCTGGGAAATGAACTGCTTTGAACAGTCCGAGAGGGACGCGGGAAGTGCTGCTCGTACTCATGTATGTACGCGCTATCCGAAATCACTGAGCGATAGATGCACCATACTCATACTATTACTAATAGTATTCGTAATAGGAACTCCAGAGAGCGTCGTTCACTGCAAAACGACTGGAAATACTGTAAAAGGAGTGGTAAAAGCATGAAAAGGGGGAAAGCCCTGTTTAAACACATCGGGTCAATCGCAACGAACTGAACGCAGCGTCCTATCTGGACGGTCGGGATGGGGATGGTGCCGAGGCGGGTACGCAGCTCCGCAGCTCCGCCCTGACCCGGCCGGTTCTGGTTCGGGTTCGGGGCGGATCTGAAGCGGGTTGTGACAAGCCGACCCGCATCGGAGGAGACTGAAGACTGGGAGCGGGGATGGCCAACACTGCTGAAGCCAACTGAAAACACGTAACATTTGACTGTTTGCTAAGCAGTGATTCAACTTGCTTTTATTCGCAATAACCCATATACAGTAGTAAACTTTGCTTTACACGTCGTAAAGGACCAGCAGAGTCCTCCCCCAACTCCAGCGGTGTTTTTATTATTCCTCAGTGTGTGTACCTGCTCTGATTCCCACACTAAGTGTGTGTAGTAGGTGAGTTACCTGCTCTGATTCCCACACTGTGTGTAGTAGGTGAGTTACTTGCTCTGATTCCCACATTAAGTGTGTGTAGTAAGTGAGTTATTTGCTCTTACTCCCACACTAAGTGTGTGTAGTAGGTGAGTTACTGCTCTGATTCCCACACTGTGTGTAGTAGGTGAGTTATTTGCTCTGATTCCCACACTGTGTGTAGTAGGTGAGTTACTGCTCTGATTCCCACACTGTGTGTAGTAGTTGAGTTATTTGCTCTGATTCCCACACTAAGTGTGTGTAGTAGGTGAGTTATTTGCTCTGATTCCCACACTGTGTGTAGTAGGTGAGTTACCTGCTCTGATTCCCACACTGTGTGTAGTAGGTGAGTTATTTGCTCTGATTCCCACACTAAGTGTACAGTAGGTGAGTTACTTGCTCTGATTCCCACACTAAGTGTACAGTAGGTGAGTTACCTGCTCTGATTCCCACACTGTGTGTAGCGGGATGCTTTGCTCCTATTCCTACCTGAATGAACTGTACGGGTGAATGACGAATTTCTCCTGACCCTCAGCTCTGTTCTTCTCTTTTTTAACTGCTTCTTCGCTGCCAAAATACGATATGGTAGCTTTGTTCATCTCAGGCATTAAAAGGTAATTGGTCACCTTTTGTTTGGATTTTATTTTACTTTCATCTTTTATTGTCAGCGTAACATCGGCACAAGCCTGGCCGGCCTCCGGCTCCAGAGCACGACCGGCCTTCGGCGTCTCACTTCGACGCTTTTCGGTCGCCGCTTTTCCCTGCTTCTCCTTTGGGAGATCGGGTAGTTCCACGGTTTCTATGTCGTCCTCCATGTTTTTCAAATGTCAGTTATACAGCTACCAAGCCCCACAAGAGACGGAGAATTTATAACAGTTTTATGAACTGTTTGACGAAGATCCAACGGTTGTCATGGTTACATCACCGGCGCCAGCGCCACTTCCCGCTCGTGGAGCTTTGGAATAGTTCAAGACCAAACAGCTCGCGGTCGCAGAGTTCGTGCTCTGTTTTAATTACAATTATGCAATGCAGAATGTAATGGCTATAACAACGTATATAGTATCAGCATGATATGTATTTTCACAATGTCTGTTGTTCAATTTAATGCGAACAAGGCATACTTTTTTAATAAAGACTTTTTCGTAACTTCTGCCAGTTGGGGATTATGAACCGTTTATATAAGCGTGGTGTAGAAATTCCGTTTAACAGTGAACGTCCTATTGCAAAGTACTCAATTTAATAGCGCTACAACCTGTGTTATTATTTCGGAGGGCTTTTGGTGCAAGATTAGCCAGCAGCTACTGTATATCACCCTGCAACTCACAACTGGTAGCCCACTGAAGCTCAGCAGGTGTGAGCTTGGTCAGTACCTGGAAGGCAAACCTGGAAAAGCTAAGGTTGCTGCTGGAGGAGGTGCTAGTTAGTCGGACCAGAGATGTAAAACCGAAGTCCTGACTCTCTGTGGTCATTAAAAATCCGAGGGCATTTCTCAAAAAGTGTATACATAATACACAGTACGGGCAAATTCTATAGGAAAACTAAAACTGCTAAGGACTTAAAATAAGGGCAAAAGTCCACCTTTCAACAGGACACTGAGCCAAAGGCTAAAGCTACACTGGAGTGGCGTGAGGAGAAGAATGTACTTGAGTGGTGCAGTCGAAGTCCTGACTTGCCTCCTACCGGGAATCTGTGGAAAGACTTGAAAACCGGTCCATAAGCGATCCCCAAGCCACCTGAGAGAGCTTGAGCAAGTCTGCCAAGAAGAATGAGCAAAAATTGCCCCAAGCGGGTGTGACAGAATTGGTACTTAACCAAAAAGACTTGTTGGCAGTAATTGATGCCCAAGGTGCGACAACCAAATACCAAATTCATGGAAGAGAATACTACTGTATTACCATCAAGATAATTAAAAAAAATATTTTACTGACGTTTACTGAAAGTTCCCTTGCCCTTCGAGGTCTGCAGTTCAGGCATTGCGGTCTTGAATAGAACGTGAAGTCTAAAAGACGTGTATGGCACTGTACATATTCCTCACACGGGCTCTTAAAGACGTGGAATTGAAGAGGGCAGAGGAGGTGCTTTCATGTGCTTCCATCAGAGGTGTATTGTGACTGCAAGTCGAGGCATTGGATAAGGTTTATCTGATAGAAGCACAATGCGGCAGGACATGCCTTTAGAGAGCTCCAGAGCTCCTGGCACTGGCTGCTCCCACCACAGGAAGCACACCTGCGTGGCCAGACAGGAGCACACATTGTGAGTCCTCAGGCATGGACTGGGTGGTCAATGAAGGATTGTCCTCTTTCATGGTCGTAAGTGTTGCCTTTGTTCTTGTTTTTAAAAAGTAAGAGTTCGGCGTTTTAAGAATGAACCCCAGCCTGAGTTTACATCAGCAGTTTTGTCCGTTTCTCTTTTCGGAGGCTTCTGAAGAAAGTCTTTTTTTTTTTTCGTTTACACAGTTGTAAGGCTCTCAAAACTGTACTGTGATGCTCTTGCTTCATTAATTACGAGATGTGCCTCCTGTTACACTAGCCAGCCTTCCTCTGTCAAGATCAAGTGCAGGCTAATAACAGCCACTGTGTCATTAAGTGTCTCCGAGTGCTGTTAAGACCTGTGTTTTAAAAGAATAACACAGCAGTGCTGAATCTTGCTTTTGCTGGAGTTGCAGATAAGGATAGAAATGTGCAAGAATTTATTTGATAGTTAAGGGAACGTTTCACAAGTTGAGAAGTATGTCTTAATATTGAGGACTTTTTCCGTATTGTTACAGTTTGTGAAAGTGATATGGTCAGTGGCTTTGATTAAAGGAAAAATCTGAAAATTTACCATCAGTACCTGGTACTGTGCTGTTTTATCAAATTACCTTTTATTTCGTAGTCTCGTAGTATTCGTGCTTTGCGGTATTTTGTTTATATTTACATAACTACCCCAAAGCAGTTTTCTTTGATCAGAATACAGTAGGGCTTTTATGCAGAGCAATGAAAATATTTTTTAACATTATTTTAATATTGATTTATCCATGACTGAGGACAATTTGTTTCTTTTGTCCTATAATTGTCAAAGTCTTGTGCCTTGAAGCAAAGTATACTCCACATGTCCTGGAGAAAGTAGTAAAAGGTCAAAGAAGCAAATCGGGTCTAAGTAGGAAATTGGTGAAGGAAAAGTTTTTTGTCACATAAACATGCAGTTTTTTAGAAGTATAGTTCTGGGGTGAGTGTAATATTAGTTTAAGAATATTATTAATATAGCATTCTGAACTTCTGGCAGGAAGAAAGAACGGTGCAAATTTTGCAGTGGAGCAACTTTCACAGTATATTTTGAAAATCTGACGCTGCGCCTTTCGGTGCGCTATGCGGAATCGACTCGGTTTCCAAGTCTTCTCTCGGCGTCGAACCTGCCGTGTTTCCCAGGTCCTGTGGCTGGGACTGAACGTGCTCCTGTTCGCGACAACCTTCCTCTCCTACAGCGGGGACGAGGCCTACACCTACACCCGGGCCATGCTGGGGGTGAGTTACGGCCTCGCACAGCGCCGAGCGAGAGCAAGGTCGCCGTCAGCGCTCACGGATTTCCCCTGTGCCCGTAGCCTGGCCTGGCCTGGGCCCGCGCCTCGGCGGTCTGCATCAATCTGAACTGCACGGCGATCCTGCTGCCCGTCAGCCGCAATTTCGTCTCCTTCCTGCGGGGTTCCCGCGTTGTAAGTGGCACCGCGCGGCCTCTCCTTCTCTGTCCCCTTCGGGTCCCCTCTCCCTCTTCACCCTTCTTTCCCTGTTCCTCTTCCCCAAAGTGCCACGGAAGAGCTCTGAGGAAGCAGCTGGACAAGAACATCACTTTTCACCGCCTGGTCGCCTACCTCCTAGCCGCGCACTCGGGTAAGGCGCTCGCCATCCGAGCAGAACGGGGATTGCGCGAACTTTCTGAGGCCTCTTCGTGGTCTCCCCCCCAGAATTCACTGCTCATTCTGCGCGAAGCGCCCGTAAGACGACAAAACTCTCGTTTTGTAGTGGTCCACACTGTGGCACACCTGTCCAACATCGAGAGCTATCACGAGAGTCGGGCAACGGGGGCCGGCGAGCTGCTGCTGAAGCTCTCCAGCCTGGGGGAGACGTCCAACGAGAGCTTCCTGAACCCCGTACGCACCTACAATACGGTGAGTGGACTGGGCAGCCCGCATTTCACGCCTCCCACCCGCTTCCCCGTCTGTCTTCATACCGTTATAACCCCCCCCCCCCCGCTGGGAATCAGCTGCGGAGCTTGTCGCTTGGCAGCTTCTGGGAAAACCGGGGCAGCGAAGCGCGGAGACGGGGGCAAAAGTCGCTGAGATTTTTTTTCCTTCTCGGCTCTATAAAATCTCATAAAACTATCGGAGGGAACGGCGCTGTCGATTGAGGAGCGTTGTGGGACCAAGACAGCCGGTACCTATAACTGCAAGGTCGTGGGCTCAAAACCAGGGTGAGAGACGCTTCACCAACGTGACTCCAGCAAAACTCCGGTGTAAATATCGAAACCTCCCCACTGGTCCTCCTTTGTCAAAAGGCATTGCAGTTACGCCATGACAGCACTTCCCGCAGGCACGGCTAGCGTTACGTCCCCAAGAGCGACAGTACTGACTGCACACCCGGTGCTCAGGGTGGGGCGTGCTTAGGATGAGGAAGCCGGCGATGCTGTGGATGTAAACAAGCTTTGTTGCCCCTGGACGGCTTCTGTCACAACCTTCCAAAATAAACAAAGGCTTGTGCAGCAGAAATGGCTCCGGATAACTGGTGCGCGAAAGTCAAAGCACGTTGCAAAAAATAGCAGGCGATTTCATTTCCGTATTTAGATCTAACGAGTATTCCTTGTGAAGGCCTGGGAACCTATAATCGATATTAACATTTCTATATGAAATAAATGACGTTTGACTTAATTTAATCGTTAGAGGTGCTTTAATTTCTTTCCCCGGCTGACTTCATTTCTGTGTTTTTTTTCTAGACTCCTATTAAAGAAGTGATGACAAATATATCTGGAATCTCTGGATTGGTTATTGCTGTAGTTCTGGTCCTCATGGCGACTTCATCAACTGAGCTCGTTAGACGATCGTCCTATGAGCTGTTCTGGTTGACTCATCACCTCTTTGTTGTTTTTTTCATTGGACTTGTCGTCCATGGCACGGGGTAAGAGTCCACAACAGAGAAGCTTTTGTTTTAGGAGTAGTACCTTGAGAGGACTTGTGTAAATTGAATTATTTCGTGTTTGCTCAAATTAAAATGATAAAAACATTGGTATTTCATGCTGGCGGCGCAGTGGTTAGCATTGCTGCCTCACAGCGCTGGGGCCCTGTGTACAGTTCCTGGGGTGCTGTCTGTGTGGAGTTTGCGTGTTCTCCACGTGTTTGTGTGGGGCTCCTCCCACAGTCCGGAGACACACTGGTAGGTCAGTTGGCTTCTGGGAGAATTGTGAGTGTGTGCCCTGCACTGTACTGGTGTCCTGTCCTGCCTGTTGCTTTCTGAGATCGGACTCCAAGGCCACCCTGTTTTGGACAAAGTGGTCAGGAATTGGTATTTCATACTGTACATTTCAGCTTAGTCTTTATCCCAGTTTTGTTGGCGATGTACAGTAGCAGAGCGGGGGAGGTCACGAAGCAGGAGCCTCAGTCTTGTTCCACGTGGGACGGAATAGACACCGCAGCGTATCCAGTCCACCTGCCAGTGTGTCTCTGGGAGGAGGCAGGAAACCAAACATGCAGGCTCCACACAGAGAGCGCCCCAGCCCGGAAACAAACCCGGGAGGCTCGAGCTGCAGGGCAGCAAGGTTAAACCCTTCCCTGCTGGGAGTCCTCTGCGCTCCAGAAAATGTAAAGAGTTTTCCTCAGGAAAGCCAGCACAGGTAATGACAAGAATGTCTTCCTCTTCAGCTGGACACAAGAAGGAAGCGATTTTTTCTGACTGCTGGCTGCAGGGTATGGGACCTGCTGTGTACAGTGGGGCTGAAATACCTGCTTCCTTCTTCTTTGTCTTTTTTTCCCCCTGTATGTCAGTCAAATTGTCCGGGGACAGACCAGAGAGAGCCTCTCACGCCACAACGTGTCCTACTGCCGGGACCATGTGGATGAGTGGGGGAACGTCACCCAGTGTCCGGTGCCACACTTCGCCGGGAACAGTCCCGCGGTGAGGCCGCCGGCTCGTGTTGCCTTTCGCTATAGGGGCCCGGCGTGCGGAGCGGGCCGCAGCGGGCTCCTGATCTCAGAACGCGCGCTGGAGGGAGACGTGCAGCCTGAGAACCGTGGTGTCACGAAAAGCTCGTGACATTTGTGGATAACGGGGCGGGGGGGGGCTTCAGCCAAGGAGCGAGTCGAGCTGCTGGCAAAAAAGGAACGTTGGAAGAGAAGGAATCATGTTAAGAACATGAGAAAGGTCACAGACCCAAGGAGTCTGTTTGGCCCATCTGGTCCAATTGGTAGATGGTAGTCTGTCCATTTTTTTTTTATTACAGATGACATGACCTCTGTGAGTTCAGGAACAAGTAAAGGTGTATTCCCTGCTGAAAAGAGAAGAAAAGAAACACAACATTTCGTCTGTGGAGCCTTCTTCGGGTGTGAGCCCAAGTTGTGTTTCTTTTCTTCTCTTTTCAGCAGGGAATAAACCTTGACTTGTTCCTTTGCAGCCTCCGCATGCTGACGCAGCTCCCTACCCGAACTACTCTATGGGTTTAGCCATCTAACTGCATTCAGTAACATAAGCTGAACACTTATTTCCTCTTCTTGCAAAATGCCTCCAGAAGACTCTCCAGCATGCAGGAATAATTCTAGGAAACAAGTTATTGTAGATATTCAAAGCACTGAAACAAAACTCCAGCCGTTCCTATTCTGCAGTGCTTATTAATCTCTCTGTGTGATCTTTTTCAGTCCTGGAAGTGGGTTGTAGCTCCCTTTCTTCTTTTCCTCTGTGAAAGGGGTATACGCGTCTACCGATCCCTGCAGCCAGTCACTATAACAAAAGTAAGGGATTTCAGCTCGTATTTGTATAATATCTGTATCGTTTTTTGTTCATTCTTGTAGAGTTAATATCTATCTATTGTTTGAGCTACGGCGAAAATCTATATTAATAAACTAACAAACGTCCATTGAATGACAACAGTAACAACATATCATACTGTGTCTTAACTATTCCACTTCAGATCACAAGCTATACCTGCTCCATTTTAATTGAGCTTTCTTACGTTTTAGAAACAAGGATCCTTAAGTCATTACATGTATGCATTCCGTCTGTAAGCCTCCAGTAGAGCTGGCGACCTGGAGAGTAAGCCTGCAGAGCAGTCCGAGAGCGAAATTCGCCGATACGTTAACACTTGGCTTGGTTTGAACCCCAGGTGGTGACTCACCCTTCGCACGTCCTTGAGCTGCAGATGAGAAAGAAAGGTTTTAAGATGGAGCCGGGACAGTACGTCTTTCTGCAGTGCCCGGCGATATCCCGCTTGGAGTGGCACCCTTTCACCCTGACGTCTGCTCCAGAGGAGGACTATTTCAGTGTGCACGTACGTCTGAAGGGAGACTGGACCGAAGCCCTGCACGCTGCCTTCGTGGATCACAGGCAGTCCACGGGCTTTCCTCAGCTACCACGGCAAGTCTGCTCAAAGCTCACACTGTCTTGCTTTGTTGTTTTTTTCATTGGACTTGTCGTCCATGGCACGGGGTAAGAGTCCACAACAGAGAAGCTTTTGTTTTAGGAGTAGTACCTTGAGAGGACTTGTGTAAATGGAATTATTTCGTGTTTGCTCAAATTAAAATGATAAAAACATTGGTATTTCATGCTGGCGGCGCAGTGGTTAGCATTGCTGCCTCACAGCGCTGGGGCCCTGTGTACAGTTCCTGGGGTGCTGTCTGTGTGGAGTTTGCGTGTTCTCCACGTGTTTGTGTGGGGCTCCTCCCACAGTCCAGAGACACACTGGTAGGTCAGTTGGCTGAGAACACGCCCCCATTTTTAAGGATGCCTGGCAAATGTTTGTGCAAACATTTATATGGGACTGGGTTTGTCTGGGCTTCAGTTAGACCACAAGTTCCCTACAGCGTAGGAGACTGAAGTGAATGATTTAAAAGTGGAAAGAAAACAAATTTCACAGAACATAGTCAATACAGTTGGTGCCTCACAAGGTAATACTACAGTATGTGTAGTCTTTTATTGCATATGTATAGCTGAACTTTTGCTGCATTAGAAAGAGTCATGTGTTCTTATTGAAACAATTTAGGTTTCAATAGTCAATACAGGTGGTAAATGACATCCATTTTTTCCTGTCACTTATTGGAGTGGTGGCTCTGTGGCTAAGGATCTGTGCCTGTGGCTGGAAGGTTGCTGGTTCAAATCCTGCAGCTGGCAGAGGAATCCTACTCCATTGGGCCCCTGAGTAAGGCCCTTAACCCCAGCTGCTCCAGGGGCGCTGTACAATGGCTGACCCTGCGCTCTGACCCCAAGCTCTCTCCCTGTCTGTGTGTCTCATGGAGAGCAAGCTGGGGTATGTGAAAAGAAAAATTCCTAATGCAAGAAATTGTATATGGTTAATAAAGTGATGTTATATTATTATCATTTAATACAGGGCTGTTAAAATGATTTTGGAGATTTTGAAACTGGAAACTCGGACTGAAATAAAAAAAAACCATGGACATTTAAGTAAGCTTAAAATGCTCTTATTTGAAAGAATCCTTTTGAAATGACCTATTCTGTCTCAAAACATAATGGCAGATAAAGAAAATAAGACCTTCTCAGAAAAAAAAAGGATGAGGTGATTGAAGTCCTGTGGTGTTTTCGTGATGTCACGTGTGCTCTTCTGCTGATTGTGCTGTGCTGATTCTCGCAGAATGGCTGTTGACGGTCCCTTTGGCTCGGCCAGTAGCGATGTGTTCCGGTACAGGGTCAGTGTTTGCATTGGAGCTGGGATAGGAGTGACCCCTTTCGCATCGGTTTTGAAGTCCCTGTGGTACAAATCATGCAACCCCTCCACGCCCATAAAACTTCAGAAGGTAATCTGTTCTCAGGACACGGCTTTTGTAATTGTGCCCACCTTACTGGAGAAGAATAGTCACGTTTCACGCGTTCCGACACGCGTGTTATGTTTCTCCGTGTACAGCACCATGCATTCGCTTCTGTTAAAGGGACGGATTCTTTTTTTTTTTCGCTGCCAGCTGTATTTTTTCTGGCTTTGCCGCGACACCTCAGCCTTTGAGTGGTTCTCCGACCTGCTGTTCTCACTGGAGACCCAGCTGGCGGGGAAAGACCGTCTCCTGAGCTTCCACATTTTCCTCACCGGCTGGGATGAGGCTCAGGTGAGAGCTGCCGAGATCGAACCGGGCGCCCGCCTCCTCCTGGCTGCTGGTGTTTGCCAGCTGTGCCAAAAGTTGGTTTGGTTGTTTCGGTAGGCCTACCACATAGGCCTGCACTGCGAAAACCACAGAGACGTCATCACGGGCTTCAGGGAGAAGACCTTCTACGGCCGGCCGGACTGGGACCGGGAGTTCAGGAGCATCGCGGACGCTCACCCGCGGTAAGCAGACACGTGCTCTCCGGGACTGGGAGTCTCCTGAACGCAGGTGGGCTAGATAGGGCCACCTCCAAGGACACGAGCGGTTTCCCACTGTTGAACCTATGAAGGGGGTAACAGTGTGGGAGTGGGCGGTGAAAAGCCAACGCCCCTAACTGAGGGACGGAAGCACCGGTGTGAGGTTAGCAAGGACCGAAAATAACACAAAAAAGGGTGAAAAACGAACAAAAAGCAAAAAGCAAGGTGTACCGCCGTGCCACGCGGTATCCAGGCTGGGCTTACCCTATTTAACGCAGTCCAGCCTGGGAAAAATCTAGAATCTAGAAAATCTAGAGCGGTAACCAGACTGGGGTTCGGTCTGGAAGAGCAGGGTGCGCAAGACCAAAACAGAATAAAAACTCAGTGTGTGAGAAAGGTCAGCCTGCCCCAGTAGAGATATGTAACGGGACAGGCAAAAAGAAAAGAAAAAGAAAAATAACTACGCACACTCCCCTCCGGGACTGCCGGTGAAAAGGTCCTCCCCTTGCGGGGTTGCCCTGCTCCTCGTCCCTTCGCGGGGTGTCCAGTGTGCTTTTCTAGAGCCCTCACAGCTGGGGCTCGCCCTCAAGCAGCCAGAACAGCTGGCGCTGCAAAGGCGGGGCGCCGCCCTTCCTCCAGGGCTCCGCCTCCACACTGGACACGCCCCCGCGTCGTGCCACAAGGGGTTGGGAAGCATCTGGACGTTTGTGCAGTCTTTATGATTCACGGAGCTGGAAAGGTTAGCAGTGGAGAGCAGTCTGGTAAAGCACTAAGCTGTTATTTGTAAACACATCTAGGCACACTGTCCTTATCACCCCCATACCACCTCCGGTATAGAAGACATAAATATATGAAATATGTGCAACATATGTGCTTTGTTTATATTTCATTGGGGTTAATGTTTTTTAATGTATTTTCTTTATGTGAAGTACCTTTAAACTGACTTCAAACATTACAATGCAGCTAATTTAAGAGACAAGGGGGGTTTCACTCTGTCACTGCTCTCACAGGCAGAGTTTACAGGTGTTACTGTTTAACTAGAATTTCAGCCCTACATTTGATTAAGTGATACATGTGTATATGGTTGCACATTTATTTTGTCTGTTCCTAAATAAGATAGTATTTAAATAATGATGAAGCAACATCCTATATTCAAAGAACAATGAAAAAGTTCAAATTGGATCTGGTGAAAACTACTATGAATGGGAATTGAATTTTAAGGAGAGGCATGTTTCTGTAAAATGCTCCTGATTATTCTACTAAATAAGCACTGTGCACCGTACAGGACCAGTGTGCATGGGCATTTAAGATGTACAGTACAGTACAGTCTGAAAAGAGTACAGGAATACGTGAGCAAAGTGAGAAAATCACTCTCTGACAAATGGTAAGGACAATGTATACTCATAGTTTTAAAATGTAAAACTTTGTCCGTGTTCCTAGAACAGTGATCCTTATGCATGAGCCTGGAGAGCCACAGTCCTGTATTTTTATCTTCTCCTGAATGACTAAAACTTGTTATGAATGCGGATGACGTCAAAATCGAGTGTATGAACAAACTCATTAAAAGTGAGCGTATCCTCCTAAATGTGTATTTCGAGGATGTGAAGCTGGTCTAGACTGACAGTTCAGTCCCTCTCACTGACAGAGAGCAATCACTTTCACATCAGCTCAGCCTCACTGATCGTGACATGCACAAAACGACAGCTGCTGACTGCGGTGTGCTTGAAGGCTGATGAATGCATGCAGTAACGTGGAACTGCACCTGGTCTGGAAGAACAATTCAGCCACTGTTTTGCTACAGTCACAGGGGGATTCTCTAAGAGAGAAGTTCTGCTCTTGGCAGTAAAGGAATACCTGATCATCGTCAGTGCCTGGCATTTCAAATAACCCATACTGTATAGTATCTCTTCTGGCTGACACATCAAAAGTATTAGTCTGTGTTTAATAAACAGAACAATCGTGACACTTCATTTCATGGTAAAGAGCCTAACATTAGTATGATAGACAGAGAAACATACACAGATGAAAAGCACTATTGTCTAAATAAAAGTTTGAAGAATTAGTTCCTGCATAAAAATATGACAATATTAGGGCATAAACGAACAATAAAAAATAAGTTTTGCATTGAATATGTGTATATTGCATTTACCAGTGCAATAGATCAGTGTATATTGCATTTACTCTAGAGGGCGCTCTGACCTTTTTTGTGTTAAGTTCATTATCACGTTCACCTGCCCCTTGTTCCGCTCTTTATTTAAACCCGGTGCTCCGGAACCTTGGCGCTCTGCATTGGAAGACGGACGCCCGGAGGCCCGCCTAGCTTCAAGCCGCCCTACGTCCGCAACTTGAGGGCTTAGGCTTCCGATCGGCGTCCTGACCAGCTGAGTCCGGGGCTCGGAGCGCCTGGCCTCGTCACTCTATTTTTAACTTCCTTGTTCCTGGTTCCATGTCCCCTTTATTCTTGTCTTCGTTTTGGATGGACCTCCCGGGTTTGGACTATGGACTGCGCCCTGGTTTCCCTTTTGGACTTCCTTGCCAGCATTTCCCCCTCGCACCTGGATTCCCTGTCGGCACCTCCCCCTGTTCGCCATCCCTTCCAGTCCTCTCCTAACCGTGTTTATACCGTCTGCACAGGGTCCTAAACTACGCTTCGTTACACATTAGAAATGAAAGTCTCTTGTGACTTGAAAGCACAATGTGCAAAGCTGCTTTGACATCAAGACCTTACAAGAAATATAGCAAGAGTAACTTGCACAGTAACATTGGTCCTGGAGATCCCCGATATAGTTAGTCTTAAAGATCACCTGCTTTTAATGACAGTATCTGGAAGCTATTGAATGAATCAATTTGTTTCTGTTCAATTAAGAAAACTGGTGCTTGAGGGCTGGAGAGTACCTAGATTTTAGTCCTACATGATCTCTGAATTACTTCATTTAACAAATCACCTGCTTAATCGATTAACAATGAAATTGTTCTTTATCTTTAGAAATGGGTGATTTAATGGTAACATACACAATCTGCAGGATTGGAAATTTCCAGGACCAGGGGTTGGAGATCCCTGCGGTAAATGATATAGTATTTAAAATGTACTTTTCAAAGAGGATTGGTATAGCACTGTAGTGATTGTTGGATTCGTCTTTATTCAGTGAAGATTGTCCTTATCTCCACTGCAGCTGCACTGGGTGACCAGAAATGACTCACACATGTACACAACCTGAAGGACAATGTAAGGGCCATGGTGGTGTAACTCTAATATTGTCCGGATTGGGGTGGGGAACTGCGTCAGCACGCCAGCCGCAGAGGAAGCAGGAAAGGCTAAAGAAAAGGTCAAAGAAAAGTGGAATTAACCTCTGATTGCTCAAGAAAGTTTAATATCAGTGTGTAACAAGCTTTTTTAGGAAGTGGAATTCGTGTAAGAGATTTCTGGAGATGGGTTGCCCGGGCTTCAGCAACTTGACGTTGCGTGACGTTGCATGATTTAGCGTAACTTGGCTTGACATGGCGTGACGTAGCATGACCTGGTGTGGCTTGGCGTGGTGTGGCGTGACCTGGCGTGACCTGGCGTGACCTGGCGTGACCTGGTGTGACCTGGTGTGTTGTGGTATGAAGTAGCGTGGTGCGGTGTGGTGCGGTGTGACGTGGCGTGGCGTGGCTTGTGTTATGTGGCTTGGAGTGGTGTGGCGTGACCTGGCGTGACCTGGCGTGGCGCGGCGTGGCGTGGTGTGACGTAGCGTGGCGTGGCGTGGTGTTATGTGGCTTGGAGTGGTGTGGCGTGACCTGGCGTGACCTGGCGTGGCGCGGTGTGGTGTGGTGTGATGTGGCGTGACATAGCGTGGTGCGGTGTGGTGTGGCGTGGCGTGACGTGGCTTGGCGTGGCATGCTGAGGCGCGGTGATTCCCAGTGCAGTGTGGTTCCTCTGATGCTCTCCTCCTCCTCCTCCTCCACAGCAGGACCATCGGAGTGTTCTTCTGTGGGCCCAAGCCCCTCTCCAGGATCATCCGCAGGATGTGCAACTACCACTCCTCCCCCGACCCCCGGGGCGTGCACTTCCACTTCAACAAGGAGAGGTACTAGCCAGCCGGCTGGTGCAGGCCTTTTGCTCCCGACTGGGCGACGGTATTACTCCTCCGGCGGGTGCACGGGTCCCTGGAGAAGACAGCGCAACCCTCAAATTAATGGGCAACTGCAAGGCCATTTTTAGACTTCGGGGTGAGAAAGAGTCAGCAGTGCCGAGTGCATTTCGAACCACAGTAAAAGTAAAATGCATACAGTAACTTGTAAAACCTCC
Organism: Atractosteus spatula; assembly: GCF_055471065.1. Taxonomy (NCBI): domain Eukaryota; kingdom Metazoa; phylum Chordata; class Actinopteri; order Semionotiformes; family Lepisosteidae; genus Atractosteus; species Atractosteus spatula. The sequence goes on from NC_142707.1 coordinate 66,363,031, forward strand.
AATTTACTCCACAAAATAGATGAAATTCCCAGATATGCGCAGCGCCGTCCTGCGATTCAGAACGAGGCAACAAAACATACGGTGAGGTGAAGTGGCCCTATTACAAGCAGGCTTGTGAATACAACTCTTTTAATCCAATAGGAACATTGCTGTCGACTTCCAGATGATTTTGCTGATAAATAGAACTTACTTGTTAACTCTGCCTGCAGATCACATTGGAAACTTTCTATGGTGAAATATCTGCTGCGCAACCCGTATTTGCTCTTACATCAAATTCCATTAGTCATTACAGTGACTAGTGAGCAGGAAGGGCTGCTTCACGTCGCAATTCGTGGGAACTCGAATGCGAGTTGGCAACAACATGGCGACTAACAGTACTTTCCCAAAGTTCACGATTTTGTGCTTATTGTGGAATGTGTAAATTTTTTCTATAACATGAATGAATTTTGTTTTTGTACCCGAGTTGTAATAACCGGTCTGAGAAATTGGGACTGCGGTTCCCCTCTAACTCACACGTGCACAGGGGACTGTGCCGGGGCCTGACCAGGAGAAAACGAGATCAATTTGTTGGTGTGCAGCTCAGGGAGAAAGCTGTTTTCTCCTGTTTTGCTTGTTCTCTGCGTGTTACTGCCATGGTGGTGGAAATCGCATTATGTTTTTTATTAGAGCCCACATCCCGTTGCCTAAAAAAGGCATATAATAAAATAACTGAGTATCCCCCCCTGAGCAACAGCTGTAATTCCTCTTTGAGCTGCTCATCGCCATCCATAAAGAATTTATTAGCACGTCTTTGCTCGTGCTCCAGACGAAGAGGCAGGGACATCAGTTTCGAAAGTTGCTGTCATTTTTTTAGATGAAATCCTTCCACTCCTTAAAAATAGGTCGCCGACGGGTTTTGAGATGCAGGAGGATGCTGCTTTCCGTGACTTTCATATTTGTTGGATCTAATGAGCAAAAACCAAGAAAAAAACAAAGAAAAGAAATACGCTGTTTTGCATCACTTTATATACGCTTGTGAAAATAGTAACTGTGTATATAAAATATTTTCAGATGGATTAGTATCTCAGGCCTTGTGACCTTTGGAATCCAGCCAGTACGAAACACAAGGAGCAAGATAGGAAAACGTATCATTTGAATGAGCTTGTAAAGAGTTCTTGCATTGTTTTTTTCTGTCTCCATTATATTTGATTAAAATGCGTGAAATGGTTTATTTTTCTCTTGCATTCCATTAGCTCAGTCCACATCTCTCTCGTATACAATCCCCGCACCGCTGCAGATGTTCAAAATGAATGCTCTGCAAGCCTGCTCTCCTGTCCATGGAGAGTCCAGCGGGCAGGTACTGTGGGACTGATCTCCTGCACAGAGGTTGTGAGCGGGCCAGGCAGGACTGCACTGGGCCTGTGTCAGCACGGGTTTAGGCTGGTGACGTCTTCTGATCTGACCGCTACACACACACAACATATATCAAAGCATGCACTGCCCTACAACAGTATTCAGACGCTTCCTGAGGTACCCCGTGTTTTGAGATTACAATGTGAGGCAGACACATTTTTTAAACTTATTTTTATTTTTTCTATTTTTTCATTTATTCTAAACTTAATATTTATTCAAAACCTGAAAGCTCGAGCTGAAGAGTGATAAGCCTTCTGAGGGTAAAATTAAGTTACAGTAAATGTAAGCAAAAACTAAAGAGAAACAAATGAAACCTGTTGATTGCATAAGTATGCAGTATTTGATGGAGGCACGTTTGGCAGCAGTTACAGGCATGAGTTGATTTTGGTAAATCTCCACCAATTTTGCAAACCGGTCTGGTGCCGGTTTTAGATCATTCTTATTAGCAGATTTGCTCAAGCTCTCTCACTTTGCTTGTTGATCACTTATTGACAGCAATTTTCTAATCTTTCCACAGATTCGGCCACTCAAGAACAATCATTTTCATATTTTTAAGCCACTCCAGGGTACCTTGGCCTTGTGCTTTTGGATCATTCTGTTGCTGAATGCTAAATATTTTTGCCAAGCTTTGAAGCTTTAAAGCAACAAAGTGTGACAATTTTGCAAAGGTCTGAATACTTTTGGCAAGGCATTTTGTCTTTGAAAACTAAAATAGCGGTAATCTGAAAAATCAGCAACACCCATCCCTTCCTCGTTTTGACATTATTGTTTTGTGGTATTATTAATCTGCTGGTAAAATCATTTTTTTTCAATGGACTGGTTTGTTGTGTGATGGTTAGACTAATTAAAACAGCCGTGCTGAAGAGCACCAAATACAGATGTTGATTATAATTCAGCACAGTATAATGAAATTAAGGGAGACTTAAAATTACCCCCAGCAGTCTCAGAAAGACCCATAGGAATATCAGAAACTGCAATGGTGATGGAAAGGTTCATCAAGAGCACACACAAGAGATAAGCTTGTATCAGTCTTGTCTTTTGACACAAGACAAAATGAGGCAAACAGGTGAGAGGACCACTATGGAACTGCAACAACAATAATAATAAAAAAATATTTTTATTATTAATTACACTTAAACAGCATAGCGCTTTTCTGGACACTCCACTCAAAGTGCTTCACAGGTAATGGGGACTCCCCTCCACCACCACCAGTGTGCAGCCCCACCTGGGTGATGCGACGGCAGCCATAGTGCACCAGTACACTCACCACACACCAGCTCTCAGTGGGGAGGAGAATAGACTGATGAAGCCAGTTCAGAGATGGGGATTATTAGGAGGCCATGATTGCTAAAGGCCAGGGGGGAATTTGGCCAGGACGCCAGGGTAACACCCCTACTCTTTTCGAGAAATGTTCTGGGATTTTTAACAACCATGGAGAGTCAGGACCTCTTTTTATGTCTCATCTGAAGGACATATACTTTTTACAGTATAGTGTCCCTATCACTATACTGGGGCATTAGGACCCACACAGACCGCAGGGTGAGCGCCCCCTGCTGGCCCCACTAACACCTCTTCCAGCAGCAACCTTAGTTTTCCCCAGGAGGTCTTCCTTCCAGGTACTGACCAGGCTCACACCTGCTGAGCTCCAGTGGTGAATTGCAGCGTGATATAGCTGCTGGTTAAATGATGTGCTTTAAAATACAGTTTATTTTGAGACTTTTCCGGCTACGTTCAATGCAAAGGCAGTTTCCAGAAAGCAGATTTCGAAGATTAAGGCCATTTAAAAGATGCAGAATGGGATATGAAATCAGAAAACTGATGCCAACCGTTTATACACATTCTACATGAAGCAGGGAAGTAATATATCCTAACTGTGAACACAGCAAAAGTTTAAAAAAATAGTATCCCAAATGGGTTAACAAATCAATTAGGAATAATATAAGGGAACAGACAGTGCTTTATTAAATTATTAAAAAGCAACAGGATCCATTTAAAGGAAAGAATACAACCTGACACGAAAATAAATGAGGGAACTGCACGCAAGTCATCGCCATCTCAGAAAACATAATACAAGCACGGCTAAAAAAATGGGTATTCGAAAATCCAAGAAAGAACTAGAAAGAAATATTGCAAGGAAGCCACAATACATAATACGGTGTGCTTTTACGACCACACAAACACAACAATCATCAAGGATAGAGTAAAACATATACAAGATAACAAGTCAGCCTCCAGACAATGAAAAGGAAATAACTGATGTTATAAACAAGCACTTCAATCAGGTGTTTACGAGGGAGGAAATCGACAATCTGCCTCCGGACAATGTTCAGTACTGGATCGTTTCAGGATAAAAGTACTAGAAGATTTTTACTTAAGGAAACGAGAGATGTTATCCAGAGTCAGCGATGCAACTCTTCCCACGGTCTCTGGAGACGGGGCCTGGAGTGATTGGAGTGAATTGCCAATGTTGGGCACGTGCATAAAAAGGCTGAACCAGGTAATTATAGACCAGTATGTCTGAATTCTGTTACATACAGTATAAGACCATGGAAAATATTATAAGAACTGAACTAGCGGTTCACCTACAGTAGGTGTCATTTATATCCTAGGAAAGTAGGATTTAGAAAAGATAGTCTTGCCTAACCAACCCTGCTGGCCCCACTAAACAAAACCACAAACAGCACCTGTGCAATAATCACACGTCAATGACAGCCCTGTAATGGTGGGTGTCAATGTACTGTGGAACTATGCTTGGAAATACCGTTTACATCACCTCTCAGTGGGATTCATGTACCGTACTAGTGAAATAGTCACCTGTATGTGGTTAACTTACAATCCGTTATACTGGATAGTATTAGATTTGAACACTGCGTTCTGTACTCTATTATAGGGCAAAGATTTATCATTAATAAAGATTTTCTTCCCAAGTCTAAACGTCTTGTGTCATGTTCTTCCCTTACGTTCATGATGGCTAAGCCGGCCTTGGCTCACTATAACCTTTCTGTACGGGTCTTTCAAATTGTCGGTGATTGCCGAGGCCAACAAAAGATACTTGGACTGTGGGCCTGGGGACCCAAGAATCTCGATTCACACGTCTGAATAAAAAGGAAAATTCTGCTCATTACTTCAAAATCGTTTCACTACATCAGTAACTCGGTAGCGGTCGAGGATGACTGGCTCCCTCTAGCGATGTCGGTGTGCTGGTTATACTACATGCATTATACAAGGGTTTCTACTGCAAGCGGAAATCCCGCCTTCACGAAAAAGTGATTGGTAGAAGCTGAAGCTACGTGCGTTCAGAGTGGAGAACTTTTCCCATCAATTAAGTGACGTCACTTTCTGCGCCAGGAACAACATCAACCTTCTAAGGTACATGTGTGTAGTAAGCTTTCAACATGTTTTCAGATAAGTGTTTCTAAGGACATTTCTTGTGGTTGAGATTTAAAAAAAAAGAAATAGGTACATTAAAGTTGCTTCTTAATTTTTTTTAAAAGAGGATAACACGAATTCTTGTGGAAGAAAAAAAATTGTGAAAATGAAATTATACTTGTAAATACTGTATGTAGGTCATATGCGATACTCCTGTACTTTTTCGGATAGTCTGCTTTCCATAGACAATCTTAGCCTTTTTCATTCCCTTTCCCTACTGTAGGTAGGTTGTGTGTTTATTCCACTTTATTCCAAAACTCACTGTTAAAGGGTTTTGCCAAAAAATATTTTTGTATTTGTATTTACCGGGGTGTGTTATGTTCTAAATTCTGCTAGTTACGAGGTGACGCTTCGTAACAGGCTTTGACGAATTGTGTTTTATTTAATTTTATTGAATGGAATGAAGTGAAGTTAGTCTCGGTAAAACATTTTTTGAAGACGACTGTGACGTCGGTAATACAATTCGAAGAGAACTAACTCACCCTTTTTATTCCATTGCTCTAATTTTGACACTTTTGACTTATATCGCTTACAGCGGAATTCATGTCCCAGCCCCTTGCTGGGCAGTATTTCGTGTTCCAGATTTGTGTCGATTTTGTTTTGTTTTTTGACATTTCTCACTCTAAAACCAAACCGTTCGACGGCTTCTTCGATGCGAGACGAGAAAAGACAGCCGATTAAACTCGGACTCCATGCGCTTATCTTTTCAAGTGTTAGTAAAGTAACCAAAACTGAATCACTTTAGCTGTGCTTGTATCTCGGTCTGCATTATCCTTATGTATCTGCTTAAAAAAAAATCTTGCAGAATACTCGGCTCCCACTTGTTTTACGGGTTTTGAGATTTTCCTTCTTTTTCACAGGGACACACACAATGACCGCGTCCAGAAAACTCGCGGTTTTCCGACTGCCCCCTCTCCCTACCATCGGGGAGATCATCAGGCTGTACAATCTGAGGGCAGAGAAGCAGCTATCCCAGAACTTCCTGCTGGATATGAGACTCGCAGGCAAGTCAACCGCGTGGTTTGCTATGGCGGACTGAGCGCTAATGGGGGTCTGCCCGTGACTTGGCAGCGCCACTACCAGCCCCGAGCCTGATCTCGTCACTTCTCGTTAGCTCGGTGAGGCCGGGATTAGTCAGTGCTGGACCAAGTAAACCAGGATCCTGCTGTAAATGCTGTGGAGGTCCACTAGGTGGCGCCCTTCCCTTGCGCAGAATCTCCAAACAGTGCCCCATTATGGGGATACTGTAATGCAGGATGTTATCCTTTTCAATGAGACACTAAACCAAGGACGTTGCTTTTGTTTTGTCTGAAAATGGCTCCCTGTGTGGTCTGTGGTGTCTGCTTAATCATCTGTCAGGTTAAACAATTAATGTTTTTTTTTACTAGTATTTACATGTGGCTTCTTTAATTCTGCTTAGTGCAGAAGTTTGCACTTTTGCACCTGCTGGACCCGCTCCTGTGATCCAGGACGGCTTGTTCTGTCTCGAATCGCGTGGTCCGAGAGCGTTCCTGTGAGGTCAGCTGTGACACGTTCTTCCTCTGTGCAGACAAGATTGTGCGGCAGGCTGGCAGTCTGAGCAATGCTCACGTGTGCGAGGTCGGCCCCGGCCCCGGAGGGATCACTCGCTCCATTCTCAGTGCTGGGGCTGCAGATCTGCTTGTGGTCGAGAAGGACACTCGTTTCATTCCGGGCCTACAAGTAAGCGCTGTTTGTTGTTGTGGACGGCTGTGGCTCTTTTCAGTTTTAGACCCCAAGAAACCAAAAAAAAAAACATGATAAAATAAAGTTAATGTTTCTTTATTAACCCTATACAATTTCTTGCATTAGGAATTCGTCTTTTCGCATACCCCAGCTTTTCTCCATGAGACACAGACACATAGACAAGGACAGAGAAGCTTGGGGTCAGAGCGCAGGGTCAGCCATTATACAGCGCCCCTGGAGCAGTTGGGGTTAAGGGCCTTGCTCAGGGGCCCAACGGAGTAGGATTCCTCTGCCGGCTGCGGGATTTGAACCGGTAACCTTCCAGGCACAGGTGCAGATCCTTAGCCACAGAGCTACCGCTCCACCCCTAAGTGCAGTACCAGGTACCACGGAGGTCAACACACCAGAAAATGCATAACACTTCCAAGTCAAGCTTTATTGTCCTGTTTGGCAAAATTCATTTCACAGCACACTTCCAGCCTAACAAGACAGTGACAATCAAAATGTGCCAGCCAGCGGCAGTTTTGCAGCAAGATGAGGGAGAAGATAGTTCCGATACATTGTTTTGACAGAGATATTGCAGTGGGGCTGAAAGATTTGCTGTGTCTATTAATATCACACCTGCGAACACAGAGGCGTCTCCCAGACAGGAGAAGTGTGAACTCGCAGCGGAAGGGGTGGGGGACGCCATCCATAATGCACTTTGCTTTCTTTGCCACTCACTGTTTGTAGAGGACATTTAAGGCGATTTGATTTGCCCCCAATTAATTTACGACTTATTTTGACTTATTTTCTCGGCTTATTACAATCAGTGGTACTGATGAGACCAAACCAGCAAGTGTGACAGTATGTTAGGACACTTTTAATAAAAGACTTGTAGAAAAGTGTTAGGATGATTCTGTCTACCTTGAAAAAGCTTTGTTTCCTTAGATAAAAGAGTCCCTTTTGTCCTTTTTTATAAATGGTGTCACACCCATTTGTCCTAGCTCAGGTTTTTGTCTATGACCAGTCCTAAGTACTTGTAGTCACTGACAATTTCTACAGTCTGACCATTAAGCCATGAACAGAGCTTCTTCATCGATACTAGCGTCCCAGGATAGTATCATGGCAGAATATGGGGAGTGCAGCTTCAGCCGTGGGCCCTTCTAAAAGTAAGCTGTTATTGAAACAGCCCAGCCAGACAGGAGAGAGAACAAGATTGCTCTTTCTCATCCAGCGATTTAAAATGGTCTCCTTAGCTGCTGTCGTCCCTGCCAGAAAAACACGTCTGGTTTGTAGCGGTAAAGTTAGTGCAGAAACGCCTGCTGACAAAAGTCCCTCTGAGGTAAAAGGCGTCGTGAGGATCCCAGTGGGACAGGTGAGCTCCGGGCATGGAAATTGGAATTATTGTGGAGTTTTCAAGTGCACATCTGCAGAGTGGTGATTCAGGTTTAGCGGTTTGATATGCTAATGCATCTGTTTGACAACAACATTCTGTACTTTTCTGTTGCATAACATTTATCTTCTGATTGCTCATCCTCTTCTCTGTTCTGTGCTTTGAGTATTACTTGCCAAGACTACTATGGGCGAGATTTATAATTTGTATTCAAGCAGCATAGTGGTACAATAAAAGATTCTTGGCACACAAGAAACCGAAATGGAGAACGAGATGCAATTTTCAGAGTCCTTTCTTTTCCAATTAAGTGCATGAAGACACGTTGCTTCTACCGCAGGTTAGTTCTTGTTAGGTTTCCGTTGCCCGGTGCAGATTGTGGAGACCTTCAGTGTCTGATGGGTTTTTTTGTTTCTGCAGCTGTTAGCTGAAGCTGCACCAGGAAAAGTGCGAATTGTTCATGGGGACATCCTGACCTACAAGATGGAAAGAGGATTTCCCCAAAAACTGGCTAGAAAATGGGATGATGGTAATTCTAAATAAAAAAAAGAAACACTTCAGTAATTTAACATTAAACATTTCCCTGGCAAAACGCTATGCTACCACACATTCTCTTTAGCTGGTTTAGAAATTCTGATTAGAGAAAACAGCTCTTGTTGTTTTTACACCATGTATATCCCCTTAATTTCAAGCCACCTTCAGCTGACTGAAGAGTGCATAGTAGCTCAAACTGCACAATAACGTTCACTAAGTGATCACGTGATGTACTGTATGTTAGCAGTGGTGTGTTACAGAATGCACATATCTGTACCTGTTATAGCTTCCATTGTGCTCGTACAGACGTCAATGCACAGGGGCGGATTCCATGCTGAAAAGGAAGTTTCTGGTTTTTCAGTTGCGTGACACCCAGCCAAAACATTGCCTTCTCTTGTTATTATTTCAGTGTGGAATTGACCTCTGTTTAATTTGCAACTCAAGGGCTGGCTCATCTCGCTACCCTAGCTTCCTTGTATATACACTTAAGATAATATAAAACCTCAAGTTGTTTGTAAGTACATTGTAGTGTATGATGCCGCTAAAGCATGTTATGTAATCTAGCACAACATAATCTGAAACGTTGAGCACCACTGATGAGCAGTTCCAACAGCCATTGTCTGGAGCTGTCCTTGTCCGCAACCGCTGCGTCTAGAGAAGTTTCCCTTCTTCTGGCCTTGCATGAACAGAGCCTCCGGATGTGCACATTATTGGGAACCTGCCGTTCAGCGTCTCCACTCCCCTCATCATCAAGTGGCTGGAGAACATTTCCAACAGGGATGGTCCCTTCGTCTATGGTCGGACCCGGCTTACCTTGACCTTTCAGAAAGAAGTTGCAGAGGTATGTTGTTCTTTTTCCTTTGAGGTGGTCGAGTGACGTCGATCTTTTTTTCATGAAGGGATGGAGTATTGCAAATTAAACCCAGGGGTGAGATTTCCTGGGAGGGTTGGGGGCCCTGTTCAGTTTCCAGGGTTCTGTCTGTGTGGAGTTTGCATGTTTTCTCTGGGTTTGTGTGGGTTTCCTCTGGGTGCTCCGGTCTCCTCCCTCGGCTCAAGGGCATACTGGTAAATCCGTTGGCTTCTAGGAAACTCTGCCCTGGTGTTATTGTGTGTGCATGTGTATGTTTGTGTCTGTGTGTGCCCTGTGATGGACTGGCTTCCCAGTGTATTCTGTCTTGCGCCTGATGCTTGCTGAGATAACCTCCGGCTCTTCTGCAACCCTGAACTGAATAAAGGGATTAGAATATGGATGGTTGGATGGGATTGTGGATGGAAGGGTCAGATGTTCTTTTTGTCTAAAAAAAAAAGGCTCAATGTCCTTGGCTAGTAGTGACATAGTTCATAATTCAAGTCTTTTTTTCACCATAAAATAAAAAGTGCTAAATGTTATTGAACAATGAGCCTAATGTTAGTGCTTGCTCCATACAAAACAGGGAAGCTCTGGGGGTTTTAGAGCAGAGGGTTTTGTGGAGCACATAATACAGTACAAGGAAATCTTAACAGACTGTGCAAATAGTTGATTTCAAGCCTTCAGTGTTGTGAATAGAATAGCCAGGACTGACTGACTGACTGTACAGTTGTGTTCAAGAAATGGAAGATCGATGTGATTGGAAATAAAGGCAGAGAAGCCTACAGTACGTGTTCAGGGCGCTGTGCTGTAGCTGTCCCTGCACAGCCCCCGGCAATAACCCTTGCGCCGCCCCACTGCCCCTCCGTTAGCAGGTGGTAAGCTGCACCCTGAGCCCTCGTTCTCTCTCTCTCTCTCTCTCTCTCTCTCTCTCTCCACACAGAGGCTCACTGCCAGCACCGGCAGCAGGCAGAGGAGCCGGCTGTCTGTCATGGCTCAGTCCCTGTGCAGCGTCAAGAGCTGCTTCACGATTCCTGGCCGCGCCTTTGTCCCCAAACCTCAAGTAAGATCCCTCTCCCATCAGCCTCTGGCACGTTTCTGAAAGCCTCTACCCCCCTGCCCTCCTCTGGTCCGCGGTGAGGCTGCTTCACAGCCGGCGAGGCTGGCAGCGATAAAAAGAGCCTCCGGAGAGTATGAGGGTGTGGCGCGCCGCTTAGGAAACATGGCTTCTTGAATTTAGATTAAGGCTGTAGAGACCACGTTGTTTTACTTTATATTACTTACACAGAGGGGTAAGTCAATCTTTAGCTTTTTGGTTATCACGGTTTGAGCTCAAAATGTTTGTTTTTTTGGGGTGGGGGGGCGTGCAGAAGCAGGGATTTCACAATTGTTTCCATTTCACAGTGGAATTGCCTTCCTTCTCCGCTCAATTGCCCGTTCTTGATTCGGTCTCGGACTCAGGTGTCCATTTTAAAGCCCGTGTCTCGTCGCCCGCCACCAAACAAGAGGTGAATAGGTGTGGATGAGACCCAGCGGCCCTTGACGGGACTCTGCTCTCAATTCTGTGTGCTGAATTTTCGGAGTACCCATCTGGCGGAGGCTTTTCAAATGCCACATGTTAAAGGGATGGATGTTCAGGGATCATGGCTTGAGCTCTCGCAGCAGAAAAGCTAAACTGAGCTGCAGGTTCTGCACACCTCATCCCTCGATCCGACTTTGCCCCTCTTTCAGGCGGCATGAGAAGGCTTGTTCCGGCCGGTGGTCGGCATGAGCTGACTCGCTGATGAGTCTGGAGCATGAACATCAACTTGGAAACAAATCTTGGGAAGAGGAGCAGCTCCACCTGATGCAGCAACCCTGCGTCCGTGGACAGCTTCCTGTTTCAAGTCCATTAGGAGTGCTGCTGGAAAGAGGTCATTAGACATCCAAAGACTGTGATATTGGCACGGCATTCAGTGTGAATTTTAAGTACATTCTGTGGCTTTCAGGAAAGTGGGTGAACTGCGGAGTAATCACAGTCTTAAGAATGATTTTTCAGTTCTCTTCATACTTTCAAAAGCCCGATTTCTCTGGGCTTCAACGTCCCAGCCTGACAGTTCTAAGAACAGAGGTCTCAAATAATTTCAGGTCTCCAAGGCCAGTAAAGAGTCTGGGCGTTTGTGATTTGAGGAGCTGATCTATAGCAAAGGAGAACATTCTCATGCAATCCAGGGTAAAACGTTGGCCCTAGCTAAAGTTGTAAAAGGCAGTTTTGCCAGAAGGTGGCAAGTATGAAGGTGTACTTCGAATTGCAACACCTTTTAGCTCTGCAAAAGACTTTTCAGTGTTAATTTGAGTCTTTTGCAGACAGTCTTATAACTACTGTATTGATTATGATAAAGTGGATTAAAATTGACTTGACTAAAACTTACCTAATTGTTATTTTCCCCCAAAAAATATTCTTCGGTTGTAGCTCGCTACCTCCCTATACATGGGTTATGTTCATGGTTTATAGGACCATATACGGGAAAAAAACCACTTATGGCAATACAATTTTGACACAAATAATACTTCACTGGTTATGTTAAAAAACTCTGGTCCCATTGTGTTTATACCAGTAATTTGAATAAAGGAGGCGGCAATTATAAGCCTAATTACCTAATTATAAGGTAATTATAAGGCGGTAATTATAATTTTTATTTTCATTCATTAGCAAAGGTTCCTCAGAGAAACCAATTGATGTTGTCAACGCTTTAAAAAAGATATAATTAGTATAATTTTGCAGCATATTCTTCATGCACCTGTATGGAATTATATTATTTGCTTTGAAAGACCACTGGAAGTGAATGGTACAAATTACAATAGCATGATATGGTTTGCACGTACAAGAGCTGCCTCATTCAGTTAATTTTGCTCCAGTGCCGAACTAAAAGTATGTCCATAGATAGGTGTTTGCAGTTGCTCATATGTACTGAGCACCAAAAGAAACTTTTTTCACTCTATGGACAAATGCATGGTTTTGCAGATAGATGACATGTTTTTTGGTGTCATTTTGATTAATTATTCCTGATAACAGGATAACAGTCATCAGGATAACAGTCATCTACCAGGATAACAGTCATCTGCCTTTGTCATTTCACTAAGTCAGTAGTGAGAGAATTGATTGGGCCACAGGTAAATGTTCAATTGTAACTGGTTGAGCGGCAAGCTGGGCGAGTCTGTGGTGGGACCAGGGGTTTGTGACAACACGGGCGATTTACATTACTTTACGAAGTTCACCATTCTGTGCTCAATTCAGAATTTATGAAATTGTGCAATACTGCCAATTAATTTCATTTGTTCCCGAGACGTCATAACCGGTCTAAGAAGCTGGGACTGCAGTTCCCCTCTAACACAAAAGGCCTGGTGTGGCAGTAGAGCTGTGTCCGTCCTGCTTGCTAGCCTGCAGCCCTGGTGATCATCTGTGGAAAGAGCTGGGGTGAGTGTGGGGCATTAAGGATTCAGCAGCCCGTGAACAGGGGTGTGCTTGCTTACTCAACCTCGGGCTCTGTGATGGGCGTGTGTGCGTGTGTGTGCCCTGTGGTGGGCTGGCGTCCCATCCACCGACTCCCCCGCGACCCTGAGTTGGAAGGAGTGGTTAGAAAATGGACGGATGGGTGGAGGATCACAAGAAATAAAAGGCAACTCCGATATCCGTCCATGCACTGTCAGGAGCCGCTTGGTCAAATACCAGTTCCCAGTGTGCACTGCCCGGGTGGGGCCCACAGGCCTGCGCAAGGTGGGTGAAAGCAGCGGTTAACCCAGACAGCTGGTCTTGGTGGGACTGTGGTAGGAAACTAGGAGCACCCGGACAAAGCCGGCATGGCCTCAGGGAGTTCATACAGACTCCCCACAGAAGGTGACCAGGCCATAATCGAACTGGGAACCCGGGCAGGAGCTGCGAGGTCACGGCCGTGAGCGCTTGGGAGTCGCGGAGACTTGTCTGGTGGGGTAGGAGGTGTTGGCGGTTTTCGCCGACGTGTCTCTGCGTCCTTTCAGCCGGAAAAAGAAGCGCGCTCTTGTCAAGGGAGCGGAGGTGCCAGCTGAATTCCCGCACGCCCGTCACCCACAGGAATCCGCCGCTCTGTCAGCTCCTGTCAGGAGTGCAGGGAGGAGGAGGGGGAGGGCGTTATGTGACTGGACAGCACTGGAAAGAGCCTGAGCACGGAAACTCTACAGGCGGGGCTGCCCGTCGTCTGCGTTCCCCTTCCCGCTGGCCTCCTCCAGCAGACAGTTCCTTTAGCTGCATGAACTCCTCGTCTTGCTGATGCACCTGTTTCTCAACGTGGAACCGGCCCATCTATCAGCTGCGTCACCTGACCACTTTGTCATTTGGTCTGCGTAGGCCCTTCTGCATCTTGACTTTAAAAATGCTTCAATTACTGGTTCTTCAATTCCTGCTCAACTTATTTCCAACCTGTTAGCAAACCATGAAGCAAAGAACAATTGTCAGAATTAAATTGGACGCAATACAGTACAGACAGTAGCACATGAAGGTACAGCTAAAGTACAGTTTTGGCTTCACAGATCTGCTAAACATTACCGAATCGAAACAGGCAGTTGCATTGTCCTGAAGTGTCTTTAGTCTGAGTTAGGGGAGGGGAGAGGACAGATGTGGTATTTTATTGAGAGAGAGGGAAGGGAGATAAGATACGTTTTCCCCAAGCGCAACAGTTCCTAGAAGTTAGGAGTGGGGGCAAAAATGGTTTTCTGCTACTTTCGGAAATGAAGGCGTTTAGAAGTCAGCAAAGTAACACTTCCGCACAGAAAATTAGATGACCGATGTCTGCTGGACAAATCTATTATGGTTTGTGGCATGCAAAGGGCATTTACAGTTCATCCAATCTGAATGTATTTGTCTCTTGTTTATCCAAACCCACAACATAAAAAGTTTGTATGCAGCCTATCTAGCTTGTTGGGTTTTTAGTAACTTAGTGAAATAAGCAGGGTATCGGTTTTGACGGCATGTCTGGGTAGACTTCTACAGACTCCCACAACCCTTTGTGTAAAGTAATGCCTCCTGTTCTAGTTTAAAATGTGCTTGCCTTGAGTTTCCATGTGAGTCCTTTGGTTATGTTTCACTGTTGATCCTGAAGTTTTTTAGGGTTGACTTTGTGAACGCCTTGGAGGCTTTTGAATGCCTTGCACATACTAGCACGCATTGCTTTTCATTTCCAGTTATTCCTTTCATGTAATTCATTATGTCACCACAAGTAACACTGATTGCCCTTGGAGTCTTCTGTCTGCAGTGATTAGCTGTCCTGTCAGATGTGCTAAATCATGGGTTTCATTTGCCCCTAAGGCTATGAGTGAACTATGCATGTGTTTCCATTGATAGTTAATTTTCAGAATGTGTTTGCACTGTAGTTAATTTACCTGGTTTTCTTTCTTTTTATAGTGCAAGTCAATGTAATTTACGCTCCTGAGATTCTGTTCCGTGCATTTGCTAAGTGTTATCTCTGGAAAACTACAGTATGGACCAGCAGGAATTTTCAAATGCCACCTTTGGATTTCTTTAGATTACGTGCAACATCTGAAAGCTAGGTTTTAGCCTTTTTCAGAAGTATAATGATGCTATTGGTCTTTTTACAGTACTTACCTCAATATCCTTGAAACATTCCTGTGAAAGACCTTTTAATTTCAGTAGGATGTAAAACACAGTTGTGCTGAAAATAATATCAAAACATTTGGGGTTGTGGCTATATCACCCTACAACTCACATCTGGCAGCTCACTGAAGCTCAGCAGGTGTGAGCCTGGCCAGGTCCTGGATGGGAGACCTCCTGGGAAAACTAAGCTTGCTGCTGGAAGAGGTGTTAGTGGGGCCAGGGTCTGTGTGGGTCCTAATGCCCCAGTATAGTGACGGGGACACTATACTGTTAAAAAGGCACCATCCTTTGAATGAGATGTAAAACCGAGGTCCTGACTTTCTGTGTTTATTAAAAATCCCAGGGCGTTTCTCAAAAAGAATAGGGGTGTTACCCCGGAAGTTCGTCCTGGCCAAATTTCACATTGGCCTTTACCAATCATGGCCTCCTAATAATCCCCATCTCTTCATTGGCTTCACCAATCTGTTCTCCTCCCCACTGATGTGTGGTGAGAGTACTGATGCACTTTGGCTGCCATCGCATCATCCAGGTGGGGCTGCACACGTGGTGGTGGAGGGGATCCCCATTACCTGTAAAGCGCTTTGAGTGGAGTGTCCAGAAAAGTGCCATATACTGTAAGTGTAAGCAATTATTATTAGATAGTGGAGCTGGGCAGGGTTAGGGTTATGGTAGGTAGGCAATGGGGTATTCTCTATTTCGCCTCTCTGTAAATGTTGTGATAATGTTTGTGATACATTATTCCCCAGACTTTTTTATGACAAACAGTTCAGGTTTCACTCCCTCTCAGATCACTGACAGCCCTTGTCCCTTCTCTGCAGCTGCCTCTGCAGGAAAAGGAGAGAAATCCAGTCCTGTACTGCTGTTTTCTGAAGTCACGCCTTCAGGTTTTCTAAAACCCAGAAATAATAATAAGCAGCTGTATGTGGGTAAATTATAAAGTCGGACTCAAGATTTTCTTCTGAGCTGTCAGGATTTGATATTTTGGGATTTTTTTCCTACCTGCTACAGATAGCTACTGCTGACTTGACAAGACTGGGTTATTGTTTCTGCAGCAGAGAGGAACTGCAGAGAGGTTTCTAGTGATATATCAAGGTTATTCTAAACCAGACTGTAAGACAAAAACTGGGGTTCATATCTGGTCCATCTAAATGGTGCAGTGATTTTCTTTAAAGACAGCACTGTATATAGTAAGTGATAATAATAATTGCTTACACTTATAGAGCACTTTTCTGGACACTCCACTCAAAGAGCTTTACTGCTAATGGGGATCCCCTCCACCACCACCAGTGTGCATCCCCACCTGGATGATGCGATGGCAGCCATAGTGCACCAGTACACTCCCCACACACCAGCTCTCAGTGGGGAGGAGAGCAGAGTGATGAAGCCAGTTCATGGATGGGGGGATTATTAGGAGGTCATGACTGGTGGACAAAGACCAATGAGAAATTTGGCCAGGACGCTGGGGTAAAACCCCTAGTCTTTTCGAGAAACGCCCTGAGATTTTTAATGACCACAGAGAGTCAGGACCTCAGTTTTATGTCTTATCTGAAGGACAGCGCCTTTTTACAGTATAGTGTCCCTGTCACTATACTGGGGCATTAGGACCCACATGGACCTCAGGGTGAGCGCCCCCTGCTGGCAACCTGCAGCAACCTTAGTTTTTCCCAGGAGGCCTCCCATCCTGGTAGTGGCCAGGCTCACACCTGCTGAACTTCAGGGGGTTGCCAGTTGTGGCGGGGTGATATGGCTGCTGGCAAGTGGAATATTGGATGATATTTCAATATTACTCAAGAAGGAGTGTGATACAGTGGCCTGGCAGTTTGTGCTGCAGCCTCAGTTTTTTCGGTCTTGGGTTTGACATTTGGTTAGGGGTGCTGTCTGTGTGGAGTCCGCATGTTCTCTCTGTGCCTGCAGGAGCTTTCTCCAGGTGCTCTGTTTTCGTCCTACCGGCCAGAAACCTGCTGCTTAGACTAGCTGATGTCTCTCAAGTGTCGCTGCTTGTGCCCTGCAGTGGACTGGCAGCTTGTCCAGAGTGTAGTCCCGTCATGCACCCTGTGCTTCCAGAATAGATACCAATTTTAAGTTGGTTTCTGCTAAAGGATGGGTGGATGAAAACCTACAAAATTATATGAAATACTGCTTTTGATAGAGTGCAATGTGCATTATGAATGAAAAATCTTCCACTGTTTTAAAAAATATTTTCCAGATTTAAGTGCATTTTGAATGGCTTTATCCCTGCATCCTTAACAAGTGTGCTTTACTAGTCTGATAGTCACATGAATTCGTGTTAGCTTTTTGACAATACTATTTCATTTTTTCCTTGAGGAAGAGTCCTTTTTTTAACACTTATTGGTTTATTGCAGTGCCTACAAACTGACTGGGCTTGCAAAGATGAGAAAGAGCTTTTCTGTGTCTTTTGCCACAGCAGATTAATCCCACACGCAGGCGTTCGGTCCCGCGAAGCCTGAGTTTACATCCAAGCTCCTCGTGCATCTAAGCTAACAGCTGTGATTAGACATGACAGCAATCGCAGCGATTTCAAAGGTGCAGCCATTGAAAAGAAAGCAGAGGAGAATGTGGATTAAATACACGAAGGTGCAGCAATGTGAAAATTTGCCCACAAGGAAATGCTTTGATCTTCAGTGTACTGTGTAGTATCTTTTCATTCTTTGTGTAATGCTGATTCTCTCAGTAGTTTTCATTTTCCTATTTAATCGCTCCTGTTAACAGTG